>NC_025701.1:26001952-26012592 GCF_000633955.1 Camelina sativa
TGAAAATTAAAACACACATTTTCATACATTGAGTAATTATAAGTATTATTTGAAAGTTCTAAACAATTTAAATCACAACATATGCAGAAAAAAATTTATTTTACAAAATTTAAATCACAACATATGCAGAAAAAAATATGCATTTTATTAATTATAAGTATTATATGAAAGTTCTAAACAATTTGTAAATAAAATAAAATAAAAATGATAGGAGAATCATAATTTGAAATCTTAACAAAATCTTCGAATTTAGTTATTAAAAATAATTGTATTGTATACTTGGATATAAAATCTTAGTTTTTAAAATTCTGATTGGTTTATATATTTTTTAAAAAAATAATTAGTATTTTCGTCCATAATTTATTAGAGATAGAAAATATTTTTTTAAGATTTTTTTAGATTTTTTAATATTTGATTTGTGAGTGTTTTTTATTTTTAATTTAATTATATTTATTTAAATTAGTTAATTAAANATTGGAGAATGCCTTTGTCTGTATTGCTTTAAACCTTGAAACCTTTGCTGTTTGTTCTTGTATCTGTGGCTACATTGAATGAATGAAAGCAACTGTTTGACAAACCAAAAAAAAGGAAAAAAATTTGCCACAACATACGTATATATTGCCCAAAAAATATTTTGTTTTTTCCCATGTAGGACTCTAGTAGAATACATCATAATAATCTATGTTAGTCCACAGAGACTTAACAGTTGTAGATAATATACATATATAGGCTTTTTCATTATGTTTAAGAAACATTTCCTTATCAAGCGTACTATGGGGGGCAAATTATATGGTGTCAGAATCAGAGCCCGCACCGCATGTGACTGATTATAATTCATACTATTGGTGCAAATCCATATTTGGATAAGCCAGAACAAATTATCATTGTGATCATAATCAAATGCTGAAAAGTTCTTTTAAAAGTGTTAATATGTTTTCTTATCTAACATATATAAATACTTTTCAATGAATCATGGGGTTTAGCTTCTTTTTTTTTTTGATGATTAGGAAGTTGTTAGCTAATATAGTACATGATGGTGTTCTTGTAAAGACAACACAGAAAATGCTATTAACAACATACCCCTTGAGATTTCCATCTTCATCTTATATGCAAGCGTTATCTCTACTGTTGTTATCTCGATGTGGTGGCCAAAAAAAAAATTAGAAGTATTCTACATAGGGTGATGATGCTTACCATATACATTCTCTCCTTATAAACATAGGATTTGAAAATGAACTTCTAGCAGTATACATCAAAATTTTGGAAGTGAGCCGTCGTACGCTGAATGATGGCATCGGGCCAGACAAGAGTGATTTTACTTCGAACTAAACTAAGTAGGCATATATACATGCACACAAAGAAAAAGAAGATGATTTCAGGTTTAGTCCACCACACCAATAGAGAAAAGGTTAATTGGTTGACACCACAAGCTAATAGCCTAATACATTAATATAACTTTATATATATATATATTAATAAGTTGACTCATTCTCCGTTTTAAGTTTACCTACGACTATATATATATGTATATATATATATGCGTCACCAGATTGACGTCGAACTTTACCTAGTACACGGAAATGTGTACCATGGTTCCAAGTAGTGGCAGATATTAAGATCTTAAAAAGTATAAAATATGGTTAATAATCAAATAATTAACTTATTAAGCGGGAACAAATATTTTCAATTTTAGAGCATATATTGACTCATATAATAATTTCTTCCGATAGTTTCAACTGAACTGTATAGACATTTTTTTGTAACTTTATCAGTTAATCGCAATAACTCTCGTCAAGTTAATACCTCAATAAATTATTATATATGTATTTGGTCTCAATTTATATTTTCCATGTTAATTAATATATTGATAAGTATATATATATATATATAATATCATAGCCTAGTATTAATAAATTATAAAGGTTATACTGTGTATTATTTTGAATGTCTGATTGTTTTTGTTTCTTATACTTATGTTGATAAAAGTTTATATTCGATTTTCTTTATTTATTTTTTGCTATATCTCTGGTTATTCTATTTTATAGATACATTCTTTGACATGTATACAACTACAAGTCTCACTTTCATCTTTCATAATCACTATATATTTGATTATTCTGATATCAAATCTTTACAGGAATCACTATAATATTAACACGTTGTACCCAGTTTACCAAAGAGCATTATTCCCTTCAACGGTCTCGAATTTTTTCCTTTTGTTATTATTGAATGTGATGCTGCTTTACAAAGTACTTGGCCACATTATGATTTCGTCCAATGTGTAGTAAGCACATCACACTCTTTTTGAAGTTGACCTGAAGGTTGAACTGAAGATGGATTGAGTTCACATTTTGTTAACTTTTTTTCTTTTTTCTTTTCTGTTTACATGTAGATTGATCCCAACGATCTACCATTCTCCTATCAAATGAACCCCCTTTTGTCTACGATTTTCTTTTGTTTAGCATTTATTTCTTCTTTTTTTTTTCAAACAGAATTTATTTCTATTCGTAAACATGTGTTCTTTATCCGAATTCGCTTTCTGCAAATATGACTATGTTAGTGAATCCTGCGTTGGGGAAGAAACCGCTGGATATATCGAAAACAGTGACCAGGATGACGACGTTATCTATGATTATGCTCCAGCAGCATGAGTGCATCATCTGCGTTACTGCGTTCGATAATTGGTTTGGATCAGTTTTATATACACCATTCATAATTTTGTATTTCTCTTCTTCTTTTAATGATTTTGTGTACTTAATTATATTAATCATATTGACCAAATGAATCCTCTCAATCTCTTTTCAATTTCTTTTTTTCACTGAAATAAATATACGTAAGACCTATATACGAATATACAGTTCACAATATCTTTGCCATTGGTGCCGGTGTTACGAGAGTACGAACACAAAAAAATTGTTATATAGAAGAATTCTGCCTCTCATGAACATTCATTTCCTACAATAAGACAATATTAAAATGAGGTCGATCTCTCCTTCTTGTAAGATAAAACATGCATATGTGATTTGGGAAGTTATTCCATGTGTTATTCTTATTCATTGTGTTACGAAAAGGCAAAGTTTCTTAATTTATACATGAGTTTCAAAAATCAATATTGAGAAACTCATGTATTCTCAAAAATAAAATTAAGGAATCTTGAAATTCTATGTAAACTTACTTAAGAATTTTGTTTTTTTTTATAGTATGATTTATAACTGAAAGTCGCACAAAATTTACCTAAGACATTTGATACATATATACTAACATACCAATGCCATTTAACATATAACGTAATTACGTAAGTATCATCTTACATATTTTATCAAAGTTTATACATCATGTAATTGATAATAATAATTATACTAGGATATATCCCGTGCTTTAAGCACGGATCAACATTTTTAAAAAAAATTATAATGTAATAATAAAAATTATTGTTTTATTTTTTAAAAAATTATTTTGTTTGAGATAATATTTATTTTTAATTGTTATATAAATCTATTAGTCTATTTGAATACTAATTATTTTAGAATATTATAGTATTTTATTTTTGACGTACTATTACAGTTTTATATTGTTTATTTGTTGTATTTGCATAATATTTTGTGAAATATAAAATAGTAATTTGAATATTATAATTGTGAGTAAATAAAAATTATTAATTTATCATCAATATAAATTTAGTTTTACCAACCTGCCAATATGAAAATTAAAACACACATTTTCATACATTGAGTAATTATAAGTATTATTTGAAAGTTCTAAACAATTTAAATCACAACATATGCAGAAAAAAATTTATTTTACAAAATTTAAATCACAACATATGCAGAAAAAAATATGCATTTTATTAATTATAAGTATTATATGAAAGTTCTAAACAATTTGTAAATAAAATAAAATAAAAATGATAGGAGAATCATAATTTGAAATCTTAACAAAATCTTCGAATTTAGTCATTAAAAATAATTGTATTGTATACTTGGATATAAAATCTTAGTTTTTAAAATTCTGATTGGTTTATATATTTTTTAAAAAAATAATTAGTATTTTCGTCCATAATTTATTAGAGATAGAAAATATTTTTTTTAAGATTTTTTTAGATTTTTTAATATTTGATTTGTGAGTGTTTTTTATTTTTAATTTAATTATATTTATTTAAATTAGTTAATTAAACTTAATTAATTTTTTCTAATGGCAATTGAATGTAATTTTTTACACATTTTAAGGTTAGTTTCATATTTGTACTTCTCAATTAATATAGTAGGATGCAATAAAATACATCCTACTATATTAACATAAATTTGATTGCCATAATTAACATATTTAACATTTTATTTAGGTCTACATATATATACTTGACATTCAATAAAATTGATGTGTAACTAGGTTTAGACCCGCACGTACGTATGGGGTTAATTTCAAAAAAAATCATTTGTAATCAGATTTGCAATATCTAATGTATATACAGATTATTTTTGCAACCCTATTTTTAGTAGGGTTGGACATTCGGGTAACCCGTTCAGGTTGGGGTATTATCCGATCAGGTTTGGTTAAACGGGTTTAGAAAAATAGAACTTATTGAATATTTTTTGATATATGGATTCGGTTTAGTTCGGGTACTATTGGCTTTGGGTTGGTTCGGATTACAAATTTGAGCTACCAAGTACCCAAAAATAATGACTTGATATAGCATTTATATTATAACTTTGTTCTGTAAAAAAGACATAAGAGTGTATGTAAAAAAATATAAAAATGATACAAATATTTCGGAGTGGATGTAATTCATGTTTCGTCTTGTACCTNGTTTAGCTTCTTTTTTTTTTTGATGATTAGGAAGTTGTTAGCTAATATAGTACATGATGGTGTTCTTGTAAAGACAACACAGAAAATGCTATTAACAACATACCCCTTGAGATTTCCATCTTCATCTTATATGCAAGCGTTATCTCTACTGTTGTTATCTCGATGTGGTGGCCAAAAAAAAAATTAGAAGTATTCTACATAGGGTGATGATGCTTACCATATACATTCTCTCCTTATAAACATAGGATTTGAAAATGAACTTCTAGCAGTATACATCAAAATTTTGGAAGTGAGCCGTCGTACGCTGAATGATGGCATCGGGCCAGACAAGAGTGATTTTACTTCGAACTAAACTAAGTAGGCATATATACATGCACACAAAGAAAAAGAAGATGATTTCAGGTTTAGTCCACCACACCAATAGAGAAAAGGTTAATTGGTTGACACCACAAGCTAATAGCCTAATACATTAATATAACTTTATATATATATATATTAATAAGTTGACTCATTCTCCGTTTTAAGTTTACCTACGACTATATATATATGTATATATATATATGCGTCACCAGATTGACGTCGAACTTTACCTAGTACACGGAAATGTGTACCATGGTTCCAAGTAGTGGCAGATATTAAGATCTTAAAAAGTATAAAATATGGTTAATAATCAAATAATTAACTTATTAAGCGGGAACAAATATTTTCAATTTTAGAGCATATATTGACTCATATAATAATTTCTTCCGATAGTTTCAACTGAACTGTATAGACATTTTTTTGTAACTTTATCAGTTAATCGCAATAACTCTCGTCAAGTTAATACCTCAATAAATTATTATATATGTATTTGGTCTCAATTTATATTTTCCATGTTAATTAATATATTGATAAGTATATATATATATATATAATATCATAGCCTAGTATTAATAAATTATAAAGGTTATACTGTGTATTATTTTGAATGTCTGATTGTTTTTGTTTCTTATACTTATGTTGATAAAAGTTTATATTCGATTTTCTTTATTTATTTTTTGCTATATCTCTGGTTATTCTATTTTATAGATACATTCTTTGACATGTATACAACTACAAGTCTCACTTTCATCTTTCATAATCACTATATATTTGATTATTCTGATATCAAATCTTTACAGGAATCACTATAATATTAACACGTTGTACCCAGTTTACCAAAGAGCATTATTCCCTTCAACGGTCTCGAATTTTTTCCTTTTGTTATTATTGAATGTGATGCTGCTTTACAAAGTACTTGGCCACATTATGATTTCGTCCAATGTGTAGTAAGCACATCACACTCTTTTTGAAGTTGACCTGAAGGTTGAACTGAAGATGGATTGAGTTCACATTTTGTTAACTTTTTTTCTTTTTTCTTTTCTGTTTACATGTAGATTGATCCCAACGATCTACCATTCTCCTATCAAATGAACCCCCTTTTGTCTACGATTTTCTTTTGTTTAGCATTTATTTCTTCTTTTTTTTTTCAAACAGAATTTATTTCTATTCGTAAACATGTGTTCTTTATCCGAATTCGCTTTCTGCAAATATGACTATGTTAGTGAATCCTGCGTTGGGGAAGAAACCGCTGGATATATCGAAAACAGTGACCAGGATGACGACGTTATCTATGATTATGCTCCAGCAGCATGAGTGCATCATCTGCGTTACTGCGTTCGATAATTGGTTTGGATCAGTTTTATATACACCATTCATAATTTTGTATTTCTCTTCTTCTTTTAATGATTTTGTGTACTTAATTATATTAATCATATTGACCAAATGAATCCTCTCAATCTCTTTTCAATTTCTTTTTTTCACTGAAATAAATATACGTAAGACCTATATACGAATATACAGTTCACAATATCTTTGCCATTGGTGCCGGTGTTACGAGAGTACGAACACAAAAAAATTGTTATATAGAAGAATTCTGCCTCTCATGAACATTCATTTCCTACAATAAGACAATATTAAAATGAGGTCGATCTCTCCTTCTTGTAAGATAAAACATGCATATGTGATTTGGGAAGTTATTCCATGTGTTATTCTTATTCATTGTGTTACGAAAAGGCAAAGTTTCTTAATTTATACATGAGTTTCAAAAATCAATATTGAGAAACTCATGTATTCTCAAAAATAAAATTAAGGAATCTTGAAATTCTATGTAAACTTACTTAAGAATTTTGTTTTTTTTTATAGTATGATTTATAACTGAAAGTCGCACAAAATTTACCTAAGACATTTGATACATATATACTAACATACCAATGCCATTTAACATATAACGTAATTACGTAAGTATCATCTTACATATTTTATCAAAGTTTATACATCATGTAATTGATAATAATAATTATACTAGGATATATCCCGTGCTTTAAGCACGGATCAACATTTTTAAAAAAAATTATAATGTAATAATAAAAATTATTGTTTTATTTTTTAAAAAATTATTTTGTTTGAGATAATATTTATTTTTAATTGTTATATAAATCTATTAGTCTATTTGAATACTAATTATTTTAGAATATTATAGTATTTTATTTTTGACGTACTATTACAGTTTTATATTGTTTATTTGTTGTATTTGCATAATATTTTGTGAAATATAAAATAGTAATTTGAATATTATAATTGTGAGTAAATAAAAATTATTAATTTATCATCAATATAAATTTAGTTTTACCAACCTGCCAATATGAAAATTAAAACACACATTTTCATACATTGAGTAATTATAAGTATTATTTGAAAGTTCTAAACAATTTAAATCACAACATATGCAGAAAAAAATTTATTTTACAAAATTTAAATCACAACATATGCAGAAAAAAATATGCATTTTATTAATTATAAGTATTATATGAAAGTTCTAAACAATTTGTAAATAAAATAAAATAAAAATGATAGGAGAATCATAATTTGAAATCTTAACAAAATCTTCGAATTTAGTCATTAAAAATAATTGTATTGTATACTTGGATATAAAATCTTAGTTTTTAAAATTCTGATTGGTTTATATATTTTTTAAAAAAATAATTAGTATTTTCGTCCATAATTTATTAGAGATAGAAAATATTTTTTTTAAGATTTTTTTAGATTTTTTAATATTTGATTTGTGAGTGTTTTTTATTTTTAATTTAATTATATTTATTTAAATTAGTTAATTAAACTTAATTAATTTTTTCTAATGGCAATTGAATGTAATTTTTTACACATTTTAAGGTTAGTTTCATATTTGTACTTCTCAATTAATATAGTAGGATGCAATAAAATACATCCTACTATATTAACATAAATTTGATTGCCATAATTAACATATTTAACATTTTATTTAGGTCTACATATATATACTTGACATTCAATAAAATTGATGTGTAACTAGGTTTAGACCCGCACGTACGTATGGGGTTAATTTCAAAAAAAATCATTTGTAATCAGATTTGCAATATCTAATGTATATACAGATTATTTTTGCAACCCTATTTTTAGTAGGGTTGGACATTCGGGTAACCCGTTCAGGTTGGGGTATTATCCGATCAGGTTTGGTTAAACGGGTTTAGAAAAATAGAACTTATTGAATATTTTTTGATATATGGATTCGGTTTAGTTCGGGTACTATTGGCTTTGGGTTGGTTCGGATTACAAATTTGAGCTACCAAGTACCCAAAAATAATGACTTGATATAGCATTTATATTATAACTTTGTTCTGTAAAAAAGACATAAGAGTGTATGTAAAAAAATATAAAAATGATACAAATATTTCGGAGTGGATGTAATTCATGTTTCGTCTTGTACCTGAATTCTAGTTGTATAGAGAATGCATTTCTAATAGTGAAGATTCTCGATATATGACATTTCCAATATTAGATAAAAAAAATTATTTCTGATTGGAAACGGGATGGAAAGAATACAAAATTACCAAAATACCGTTTAGGACAAACACAAATATAGTTCATAGTATATTTCTATATCATATAATAAAACAATATTGCAAAATTAGTTGGCTTTTTTATTCTTATTATTTTATGTCTGGTTCATCTATATTGCATTATATTTCTTTGTTTTAAAATTTTTAATATTGTAAAACACACCTTAATGCCTTTTTAAAAAATATGTTACATATAAGATTGTAATCGTCAATATAATTCAAAAATAAAATAATGTTTTCGAGAAAAATAAATAGATAAATTAGTTCAAAATAAAATAATATGGTTAGATATAATAATTATTTATAATATGTTCTAAATGTATATTTTAGTTTATACAGTTACAATTTTGATTAGTGGAATATATTTAGTTATGTTGTGAATTATAATCAAAATACACTTAACTTATGTTTGTAATACTTTGTAAGGTAAACAAAAAATAATAAAGAGAGAGAGAGGGAGAGAGCAGCCGAGAGAGAGAGAGATTTTGAGAGTGTTTTTGATCAAAGAAGAACTTATGTATGTCATTCTTATTATACAACTCCTATTTATAGTGCATTNCATATATACATGCACACAAAGAAAAAGAAGATGATTTCAGGTTTAGTCCACCACACCAATAGAGAAAAGGTTAATTGGTTGACACCACAAGCTAATAGCCTAATACATTAATATAACTTTATATATATATATATTAATAAGTTGACTCATTCTCCGTTTTAAGTTTACCTACGACTATATATATATGTATATATATATATGCGTCACCAGATTGACGTCGAACTTTACCTAGTACACGGAAATGTGTACCATGGTTCCAAGTAGTGGCAGATATTAAGATCTTAAAAAGTATAAAATATGGTTAATAATCAAATAATTAACTTATTAAGCGGGAACAAATATTTTCAATTTTAGAGCATATATTGACTCATATAATAATTTCTTCCGATAGTTTCAACTGAACTGTATAGACATTTTTTTGTAACTTTATCAGTTAATCGCAATAACTCTCGTCAAGTTAATACCTCAATAAATTATTATATATGTATTTGGTCTCAATTTATATTTTCCATGTTAATTAATATATTGATAAGTATATATATATATATATAATATCATAGCCTAGTATTAATAAATTATAAAGGTTATACTGTGTATTATTTTGAATGTCTGATTGTTTTTGTTTCTTATACTTATGTTGATAAAAGTTTATATTCGATTTTCTTTATTTATTTTTTGCTATATCTCTGGTTATTCTATTTTATAGATACATTCTTTGACATGTATACAACTACAAGTCTCACTTTCATCTTTCATAATCACTATATATTTGATTATTCTGATATCAAATCTTTACAGGAATCACTATAATATTAACACGTTGTACCCAGTTTACCAAAGAGCATTATTCCCTTCAACGGTCTCGAATTTTTTCCTTTTGTTATTATTGAATGTGATGCTGCTTTACAAAGTACTTGGCCACATTATGATTTCGTCCAATGTGTAGTAAGCACATCACACTCTTTTTGAAGTTGACCTGAAGGTTGAACTGAAGATGGATTGAGTTCACATTTTGTTAACTTTTTTTCTTTTTTCTTTTCTGTTTACATGTAGATTGATCCCAACGATCTACCATTCTCCTATCAAATGAACCCCCTTTTGTCTACGATTTTCTTTTGTTTAGCATTTATTTCTTCTTTTTTTTTTCAAACAGAATTTATTTCTATTCGTAAACATGTGTTCTTTATCCGAATTCGCTTTCTGCAAATATGACTATGTTAGTGAATCCTGCGTTGGGGAAGAAACCGCTGGATATATCGAAAACAGTGACCAGGATGACGACGTTATCTATGATTATGCTCCAGCAGCATGAGTGCATCATC
>NC_025701.1:26013037-26013746 GCF_000633955.1 Camelina sativa
CGGAAGCGCCTTTGTGAATAGGTCTGCTGCATTGTCACTTGAGCGGATATGTTGGATATCAACTTCCTTCTTTTGCTCGAGTTCTTGAGTGTAGGAGAAAAATCTTGGAGGTATATGCTTTATTCTATCGCTCTTGATGTAACCTTCTTTGATTTGGGCGACACAAGCAGCATTGTCTTCGAATAATGTTGTTGGCTCTTTCTTGGTGATTATTCCACTTGATTCTTATATGTGGTTAGTCATTGATCTGAGCCATACACATTCCCTCGATGCTTCATGAAGAGCAATTATTTCTGCATGATTTGAGGAAGTGGCGACCAAAGTCTGTTTCTGTGAGCGCCATGAGATTGCAGTTCCTCCAATTGTGAAAACATATCCAGTTTGCGATCGGGACTTATGTGGATCTGATAAATATCATGCATCTGCAAAACCAACTAGACCAACCAAAAAGTTTCTAGGATAGAAGAATCCCAAATCAATCGTACCTTGAAGATAACGGAGAATATGTTTTATCCCATTCCAATGCCTGCGAGTAGGGGATGAGTTGTATCTTGCAAGTAGATTCGTAGCAAATGCAATATCCGGTCTAGTGCAATTTGCAAGATACATGAGTCCACCGATAGCACTCATATAAGGTACTTCGGGACCAAGTATTTTCTCGTTATTTTCACAAGGTCTGAATGGATCACTATCGACATTCAGAGATCTA
>NC_025701.1:26014937-26016797 GCF_000633955.1 Camelina sativa
AAGACGCATGGGCATATTTCATTATTAACATACCCTTTCTTCAATAGGTATTCGCTTAAGCGATTATACCACATGCGCCCGGATTGTTTTAATCCGTAAAGTGATCGCTGTAATTTGATCGCACAAATTTTATTAGACTTAGAGTCTAATGCGTCAGGAATCTTAAATCCTTCTGGGATTTTCATGTATATATCATTATCCAATGATCCATATAAATATGCTGTCACTACATCCATAAGGTACATTTCTAAATTCTTAGGAGCCGTTAGACTCATTAAGTACCTGAATGTAATTGCATCCATGCCGGGAGAATATGTTTCTTCATAATCAACTCCAGGTCTTTGAGAAAAACCTTGTGCAACAAGTCGGGCTTTATATCTTGTGATTTCATCTTTCTCATTTCTTTTTCGTACAAATACCCACTTGCAACCAACAGGTTTTAGATCTTTAGATGCAGTGACAAGAGGTCCAAAGACATTTCTTTTATTGAGGGAGAGCAACTCAAGTTGTATAGCCTTTTTCCATTTCTCCCAATCAGGCCTTTGTTGGCATTCTGATACGGACCTTGGATCTGGATCATCTTTTTCATGATCGATCACTTTAGATACAGAAAAAGAGAATATTCCATCATCATCATCGATTTCATCTCTACACCATAACATCCCATTTTTGGCATAGTTAATAGAAACCTCATATTTTTCTGTCTCATCCTGAGGACTTTTCTCTTTATTTGGTTCTTCCTGAACCTTTTCATCTCCCATTTTCTTTTTCTTTCGGGGATTTTTATCTTTAGAGCCCATTGGCCTCCCCCTTTTCAATTGAACCTTAGGTTCATTAGCTTTGTTTCCATCGAGTTCCTCTCAAGGAATTTCAACTCTTGATGGTGCATTTGCAGCGGGGATATATGACTTTGTCACCCTTTTTGTATCGATGAACGCATCTGGCAATTGATTTGCCAAACTTTGTAAATGTACAATTTTATGAACTTCCAGTTCACGTTGATTAGTAGGAGGATCAAGATATAACAAAGATGGTGTATACCATGTAATATCTTTTGGTACTTGTTTAATTCCTCCCCCTAACGCTGGAAATTCATCTTCATTAAAATGGCAATCGGCAAAACGTGCCGTAAACATATCACCAGTTTGCGGTTCAAGATATCGAATTATACTCGGGGATGCATAACCGACGTATATACCCAATCTCCGTTGTGGCCCCATTTTTGTTCTTTGTGGTGGGGCTATAGGAACATAAACCGCACATCCAAAAATACGGAGATAGGATATGTTTGGCTCTTGGCCAGATGCTAATTGTAAAGGGGAATATTTATTATATGCGCTTGGTCGTATTTGGACCAATGCCGCAGCATGCAATATAGCATGACCCCATATAGAAATTGGGAGTTTTGTTCTCAATATTAACGGTCTAGCAATGAGTTGTAGCCGTTTAATCAAAGATTCAGCCATGCCATTTTGTGTAAGAACATGAGGAACCGGATGTTCCACATCGATTCCTATTAACATACAGTAGTCATTGAAAGCTTGTGAAGTGAATTCACCGGCGTTATCAAGCCTGACTTTCTTTATGGCATAATCAGGGAATTGAACTTTCAACCTGATTATTTGGGCAATGAATTTTGCGAAGGCCGTGTTTCTTGTTGTCAATAGACACACATTTGACCATCTACTAGATGCGTCAATCATTACCATAAAATAACGAAACGGCCCGCATGAAGGGTGGATAGGTCCACATATATCACCATGTATTCTCTCTAAGAACAATGGTGATTCATTCCCAATTTTGGCTGGCGATGGCCGAATTATGAGTTTTCCTTGAGAACATGCATCACATGAAAACTCA
>NC_025701.1:26018412-26030528 GCF_000633955.1 Camelina sativa
AACTATGACAAAGCATATCATGGCATATAGGCCTTATTCGCATGATTTTCCGTTTTCATTATCAACGAGAAAATCTGCTATATCAAGATGGGGTTCATCGTTTAGGCCATGGAAAGATGGTCCAGCTTTATCATAGATGAGGTTGGTCTCAACATCCCTTTCTTTTGCCTTTTGGGATGCTTGGTACATATCGGTCAAATGTTTTGGAATACGATAGGTCTGATACCAATGTCCTTTCATGCCGCATCTGTAACAAGTACTTTCATCTTGTTTCTTTATAACACGACCAACATTATTAATTTGAAGATGCTTGTTGGTTTTTCTTGCGTTAAAGTCATTAGGAGAGAAACCTCTTCCTCTTCCTCGTCCACGACCTCCTCCACGACCATGACCATGGCCTCGACCGCGTCCGCGTCCACGTTCTCGTCCTTGCCAATTATTATAGCTGGATGTAGCAACATTCACTTCTGAAAGTGGAGCTAATCCAGTTGGACGGGTTTGATGATTTATCATCACGAGCTCATTATTTTGTTCAGCAACATGCAAAACTTGCATTAATTCAGAATATCGAGTATACCCTCTTTCTCGATATTGTTGCTATAGGAGTACATTTGAAGGATGGAAATTTTGGAATGTTTTCTCGATCATATCATAATCGGAAACTTCTTCTCCGCAGAGAGCCATCCTTGAAGTGATTCCGAACAAAGCGGAATTGTACTCACTTACACTTTTGTAATCCTGAAACCTCAGGTTTAGCCATTCATGTTTGGCTTTTGGTAAGATCACATACTTTTGGTGATCAAACCTATCCTTGAGCGCGATCCAAAGATCTGCAGGATTTTCTCTCGTGATGTATTCATTTTTTAAACCATCGTGGAGATGATGACGCAAGAACATCATGGTTCTTGCTTTTTCCTCTTCTAATCCCGTTTCTGACGGATCAATGGTTTTGAGAAGCCCATTCCCTTTTAGATAAAATTTTACATCCAGTGCCCATGTCATATAATTTTTTCCAGAGACATCAAGGGCGGCGAATTCAAGCTTTGCCAAGTTTGACATGATTACTATATAAATAATAAGACAATTTGTTAAATATAAAATTTTATGAAATAATTCTGTAAAATCTTGTTTTTAGCAATAAATATAGACTATAAAACAAAATTATAAGCTATATAATATATTCATAAATTGAAACAATCAATTTAGGAGGCATAGCCTTCCATATAATTCAAATATATAGATCTGAACATATGATCAAGGAGGCAGAGCCTACCATAATGATCAAGAATGTAGATCTAAATGATCAAGGAGGCAGAGCCTACCATTAGATCAAGAAGTATGTATAGATTTTTACTCTATAGATTATACATATAGTAACATGCATGTAAAATAATTAAATTCAAACAATTTTAACAAAACTTAAATCTTACCTCAAATTGATGATGTATCACAAATCTCTTATGCTCAAACTTGTAACGGATCGAGAGTCGTTCGTGCTGATAATGTGTTGTGAATTATAATCAAAATACACTTAACTTATGTTTGTAATACTTTGTAAGGTAAACAAGAAATAACAAAGAGAGAGAGAGGGAGAGAGCAGCCGAGAGAGAGAGAGACTATGAGAGTGTTTTTGATCAAAGAAGAACTTATGTATGTCATTCTTAGGGGGTGTTATTGAACAAGGATTTTAATAGATTTCAATTATTAGTGGATTTTAGAATTCAAAACTTTTCTAATTCATTTAACGTGATATTGTTGTCATTATTAGTGGATTTGAATGACATTACTAATGGATTTGAAAGTCATTAGATTTTATTATTTTTGAAGTTAGATAAAAATAAAATAAATTACTCATAATTATATCAAATAAAACAAAAATATGTCCCGGCAATATTTTCTGGTTTTGTCGATCTGAGTTGGAGATCTGATTGGGGTTTCTTCTTGATTTATGGTGGTGGATCTCTGCTGGAGACTTTTGTTGTTTGATTCAGCTGTTAAGAGTTTTGATTTTTTGGATCTGAGATGGAAAATCAATCTTTTAGGGTTTTCTTTCTATGTGATTTCTCCCCTGTTCTTCAATCAAATGAAACAAAAACAAGAGGAACAAACATCTTCAATCAAAATGAAACCAGAGATATAAGAAAAACCAGTGAAATTGTGTAAACAGTTAATTTGATAGGCAGAATCAGATCTGAGGATCTGCAAACTGTGTCAAACCCTAAAATGAAAGATCACAGTGGTCTTTTGGCCATAACTATATTTTATTTCTTAATTCTTAGATTAATCTCTTGAATCAATTTTGAAAAAAGAGAGAAAGATAAAGAGATTGAAATACTTGAAAAATATGTGGGATTGTGTTTGTTCATCTTTTTGAAGTGAAATACGTTGAAATCTAAAATAACACCAAATCCAATGGACATTGAATAACAATGTTTTTAAAGAATTCTAAAATCCATCAAATAAATCCATAATCCAATAACAGCAGATTTTAATGTACTTTTTTAAATACCTAATTGAATAACACTGGATTCCAAAATACATCAAATTCTTTTAAAATCCATTATTCAATAACAGCCCCTTATTATACAACTCCTATTTATAGTGCATTACAAAACACATGAGTCACTACTTATTAGTTGTGGTAATGACAAGTGGAAGTTGGTGTAATATTACAAAAACAAGTGTCCTAACATGTGTCTTGTGATAGATTAATCACAATTCTATTTCATAATAAGTTACAAATTCTAGTGCTTTATATTATTTCAATTTTTAATTAAAAATGTAAAATATTTTGCTTTTCCATATATTAGTATAACGCCTTGTCGTTCTAGGGTTGTCGAGGGAGAGTTCAATTTTTCCGATATTTGGTGGAGGCTAAGTGATTTCAGTAACTCAGTTTATGCTTCTTTCAACTTTCAACCTCGTCATTGATTTCAGTAAAATCTTAAGAGAGAGTTTTCGATTTAGAGAGGGTAAGCTTCTTTCACCTCTCATCTTCGTCGTTGCTCTCACATTGAATTGAATTGTAAGAGTTTGATTGCTTAGTCGAATCTTTGATTAATTGATTATCTCATCCTACTTTGCTTACTTTATCATTATCAGAATTGGACTGTTTTTTAAAAAGACTCATCATTGCATTAGGCAAAATTGAAAGTTCTTGTAGTGTTGCTTAGTTAGACTATTCTGCATTTTTTGCCCCTTTAATACTCTCTAATCTTTGGTGATGATGATTATTCACGTTCATAGTCTTGAAATTCCCACTTACATTATCTAGCTATCAATTATAGTTGTTCAATATTCGATTAACTTTAATATTTTGCAGATTAATTATGTAGAGAAAGGCAACAACTCTTGGTACATAATTTCATATAAGGGAAAACGGATAATGATAGCAGGATTTGCCAACTATTCAGTTAGAATATAAGCACAACAAATAATTGTATAACACTATAGCTTGAATTAAGCTTATATGCATCTGAATAGAATAGGAGTCTGTGTAATCACACTTTTCTGAAACTAAGAGTCCATTTTCTTTTTACTAATTCCATAGTCATAAGTCAATTCCACTTTGATTAGCTAGAAAAGTATGAAGAAATGGTTATACATATAATTAGAGTTAGATAAAAATTTAATAACATAAAAAGGACAGATTGTTTCTTACATTGACATGTCCTATACAATCATAAAAACTTTGAAAATAATTAGATCTTTCTTAACATTATTTATTTAAAACAAAATTAGAATATCGTATACGAAGATATAAATAAATACTTACCATTGTTTGAAGATTTTGGAGTTGAGAATTCTGATTCACAAACTTATCAATTGCTCTGTCTTGGCTTTGTATTTTGATTTTCAACTGCAAAATTGTTAGGAGTACAAATTAGAAAACTTATTGACATAAAACACATGAAAAACAAATATTCGTAGCTCATCTATACTACACTATACTTGTAGAGACGTACAGTTTATCCAAAATGCTTATGGTTTGCTTCCATGATTGGAGGAGGATTTTGGTCTGGATAGCTTGGATTTGCTAACTTGTTTTCAAGGGGTTAATGTCGTTAAGGTATGTGAATCCATCAATCTATTTACTACATTTTTTTTTTTTGCGATCGATGTTTTTGAATGAAAGAGAGTAGAGCTTTAGGTTATATAAATGGTAGAATTCGGATGCTATATTTATATACAAAAGTCAGCGTAAGCATTGATAATTTAGGTTAGATAAGTATAAATCGATACACAATCTTTCAAGTACCAGATATTTAGTTTCTGTTTTAGAAATATTCTCTCATAAATTCGAGTATCTTAATTTCTTATTCTATTTAATAAAAAATTGAACCATCATTCGGTTTCTTTTTTTTTGACGATTTGATAGGATTACCTTCCATATTGCTTTTCTCTGATTTTTATCAGATTAAATGAGCAACAGAAATAGTAATTATCCAATATAGTACCGTTTATTACGATTGGTAAGTTTTCTATAACAGTTTTGTTTATATTCGCTGATTTGTAGCAGTTTAAATTACGAAATAAAATTATATGGTAGGTATTGAATATAATGCATTCAAATTACGGTTCACTGATGTTTTATCAACATAAATTTATATGGTAGGTATTTATTACTCGCTGATGATTATACGATTATTACGCATATGATCCTAACTGATTTTTGACTTATAGGTTTGGGAAGAGGACGACAGTGTTTGGATACACACATAGGATAGTTGAGATCCGAATGAGATTGTATCCAAACAGAGAAGGTCCGCGTCTTTTTACACTTTTAATTACCTTGTTTCCCTTAAATTTTGTTTTTCTCTTCTTCCTTTATTCTTGCGTAGGGACAATAAAGTTTTTTGTTCTGCTTTTGTACTCCCCAATTTATAGTATAGATGAGAGCAATCAACGTACACTTTAGCTGTTTGTCTATCTTTTTGGTATAAAAATTAGGAAATCGAGTTTTATATTAACCAACTATCACATTTTAATACATAACATACTTCAGTACATTTTTACATTTTAAATAGCATCTGCTGAGATCACGAGTTCGCCCTAAATCTCTCTCTCAGGCACAACAATCGAGGCGCCTCTAAACTCACCTTACTCCGACGCTGGTAGAGCTCCGGCTCGCTGGCGTCGGGATCTCTTAAGTCCCCTGCTCCTCTATTACATCTCTGTACTCTTCTCGTCTTTGTTTTTGGCTCTAACCGGAGGTCTCGGGAGAATCCAGATCTCACCTCCGAGTTCGCACCAGTCTCAATCAGTTCTCATCGTCCCTTCGCGCCCATCCTCCTCTTTCAGTGCGGCTGCTCACCTGAGATTCAAGCTGACTGGTTTCGTTCCTCAACCCCCCGCTTGCCCTGGTTCCCTTGGTGCCTCTCTCTCGATCGGGTCTTGTCCACAGTCAACTCTAACATCTCACCTATCTCCGGATCTATATCCTCCCTCCATTGACACTGGAGCCTTTAAAGATCTTGACAATGAACACCATAACCCCGGCTTGCTCTGTTCCAACCTCACTACCCCTTTGGCCCAGGTTTGCTCCCCAATCTTATCATGGAACCCTGGTAGATAGTCTTTTCTCTTTAGACTATGCATCATCCCGTCACTAGAACCTTCTCCGACCCGTTTTTAAGCGCATTACTTCAAGGCCAAATTGGTTAGACCCAATGTTAACTGCTTGGTCAAGGCGAGGCTCCCTTGTTAGCAGAACATTAGTTTCTTGCAATTTACTTGAACCCCTCTTGTGTCGAGTTCAGTGTGAGTCCAGGTCTGGTATTAACTCCACTCTCTCCCTCTCCTTTCAACGTTTGATGTGCTCAATGGTATCAACACGAAGTCTACTTGTGATCCTTAAGCCATCATCTTTGGTCGATTGGTATGAGAGTTATTTAGAAACCACTATATATGGATCTCCCAGGGATTATCTCTTCGAGGGAATTTGCTTGGTGAAACTTGGCATTATGATCCCACCGTTAAGATGGTGGGGTTACCTTGCTTTCACCAGCTGCCCTTATCCACCCCACCCGACAACTGATCCAAAACAAGAACTAGTTGGCATCTCTATGGTTACATCAGTTATCTCTGCTTGGTCAAGACGAGTTCATCTCGGTAGCAGAACATCGATGTCTCCAAAGCTGCCTCTTAGACTAATATGTCGAGGTCAATCTCTTAACCCTGTCCGGACGTTTGCTTTATT
Source organism: Camelina sativa (assembly GCF_000633955.1). Lineage (NCBI taxonomy): Eukaryota > Viridiplantae > Streptophyta > Magnoliopsida > Brassicales > Brassicaceae > Camelina > Camelina sativa. The sequence continues at coordinate 26,024,612 of NC_025701.1, forward strand.
TGTATACAATTATGAATCCGATCCGACAGCTTGCCTGTATACCACACTTGAACCTTTTGATCCCATGCCCCTGCTACCGCCTCTCCCAGTCGCACCTTCCTCAATCACTAGTACCACTCGACAACCATCTCACCTCTCAGTCTCCTCTGTGGAGCACACCTTTAAAAGCTCCCCTGCGTTTACCGTAAGAGCGAATATTAACCAGCTAATGGTTAGGGATTCCCTGAAGTTTGCCATCAAGCTTGAATCCTGCAAGACTCCAAAAGACCTTTCACCCTTTGCAAACTCCCCAAAGTTGTGCATTTTGTTGGAAGACTCATGTAGTCTCTATTTTTACTTTTCCTGTAATCTTTTGATCTTAAGTTGTAAGAACATCCCTCTATTGAGGATTTAAGCTTAATGAAAGTTCTGTTTTGTTCAAAAAAAAAAACATACTTCAGTACAAGATTAAATGTGTACTCGCAAGAAATAGAATCTTATATAAATTAGGTACACTTATGGATGGTTGATACATGAAAAAACTTATAGAGGGGATATTGAACTTGTATTTGGTAGGATTTGGTAGGATTTTAATATTTTGAAATTTTGAAAGATTTGACTAGAGTTTTTAGGAGATTTGATTATTTTTTAAAGTTTTTATATTTACAAAACAAAAAAAAGAATGTGATTCTATGAAATTTTGTTATTAACTTAGGGTAATTTTAGAATATTTCACAGCACAAAAAAAAGAACTTTTTGTTAATAAAGGCACGACTACAAAGTACAAATTGTATGCTCGACTAATAAAAGGCACGACTCACAACATATGTTTCTATTGAAGATTTTATGATAGTTATAATAAAACGCAAAGTGATATTGATCCGATGATAGTTATCAACGAGATCACACTTTGCTATTGAAATATACGATTGTATTCCATGATTTTGCATCAATGACAGGCAAATGCCCGAGTTTATCCTAGTCATAAATAAGTCACAGGCTATCTTATTCCAGTACTCTCTAAAATGATGAATGTTACGCCAGTGATCAATTATTCATCTTGCGTTGACATATGGGCAACTTGCAATACAAAGTCTGTAAGAGCCTAACAAACAAAGGTTAGAGGAAAACCAAGGTGGAAGATTCGTAAATTAAAAACATATACAACTCAACAACACTTTTCCTCTAGAATCTAGAACACAACAAGAGTATATTAATACCTTTTCGGGAATTAGACTCCGGTCTTTCATGTAGAAAAGAAGCTTCAAAGCATCAGAGAATGGTAGAGCCTATACACAATCCAGAAGAGGAGAAGGCGTTAGCAACAGCTCACTCTCCACAGTTCCCTCGACACGAAAACGAGTTCCTAAATACTTGTAATCTCAAAATCATGAACAGCATGCATATATAGTCCCAACTCCCAAGAACATTAGTAATCAAAGAGAGAGAGAGAGAGAGAGTGATGATTAAAAATTAATATAAAAGCAGAAGGGGATTTTGAATCATACTCAAAGTTGTCATGAAGAGTGTCGATGTCAGCATGATCTGGGAATTTACTGACAAGCTTGAACGGAGACTTTAGAGATGTGAGAAATTGAAATCAGATATAACTGAGAGAGAGATAGAGAAAAGGGAGGATGAAGGAGAGAAGAAGAGGAAACATGTAGACATTCCAATTTCCAAGAGAGAAACAATAGAGGAAGCCTAGTAGTAATTGAAAATCCTTTAAAAAACTACCTCAGAAGGTGTTATTTTATTAGACATATTTTTCAACTAAAAGTTTTATAGAATCATGCAAAGTATCAGTTTTTAAAAAGTTGTGAAATTTTGAATAACAGTAGATTTTAAGTAAGTTTTATAAATTATTGTTTGAAAAGAAATTGTAGAGTAGTTTAAATAATTTTACATAAATCCAAGTTGAATAACATAGAAATTTAAAATATTTTTTAAAATCATCAATTGAATAACATAGGATTTCAAGAATACTCTAAAATCTTTTAAAATTTCAAGTTCAACACCCCCCTCATAATTTGTGAATATATTGGTGAAACGGTACATTTATAGTTACTCAAATAGTTGATATATTGTGTTTTTGTTGAGTTTCAAGACTTGTTTTTGCATAGTTTTGTTGCATAATCTTGTCAATCTAGGTTGTTTTAGGAGCATTTGCATCTAGTTGGTTATTTCTCAGGATTTTGGAGTGACTTCATCACATATGGAGCATTTGGACTTGATTTGGTGCAAAAGAAGCAAAGAAGAGTGAAGTGGAGAAGTGGCAAAGGACCAGGAGACATGATCGGCCAAGACCTCCCCGATTGACACCATCGGTCACCTCAATCAGCCAAAGCTCGCCTGATTCACCTTCTTGGATGGAAGATCAGGAACTATAAAGCAGTCACTTCCATCGGCCAGGACCTCCCCGGTTGACACCATCGGTCACCTCAATCGGCCAAAGCTTGCCCGATTCACCTTCTTGGATGGAAGATCAGGAACTATAAGCGGCCACTTCCATCGGCCATGACCTCCCCGGTTGACACCATCAGTCACCTCAATCGACCAAAGCTTGCCTGATTGTCGCCTGAGTCCACACTTGTTCTAGCCTTAATCCCGGTTTGACCTGGTTTGAACTGAGTTGATCCGAGTCCTTTTTATTTTCCTATAAATACATTAACCCTATTAAGGGGAGACTTTATATTTTGTTTTAGCAGCTTTTTAGGGTTCTTAAACTTACTTATTCTAGATTTGTTGAATGATTGAGTACTTCTAAGTTTTTAATAATAATCTCTTCTTCATTTTTAATAATCTAGAATCTCTTACTATGATTTCACAAAGATCAAGCTTTTACCTTTGTGTAATCATGATGATGAGTGAGTAGTCTCTTAGAGTCTTTGGGTTTTGGTAGATTATGATGATTTAGGAGTCGGGTTATGGAGTTTATGGTTATAATGCTTAGACCCTTGCTTATTGGTTGCTAATAAAGCTAGATCAGCCTTGATCATTTTGATTCTAGACTTTAGGAATTTCATGCCCATAAGGTGTTTGATGAAATTCTTGAACCAAAACTTTTAAGTGTTTTGCATTCCTTACATTTGGAAATTGTTGACTAGGGTGCTTAGTGTCTAGGTAGACTTGATTGTAATGCTTATTGATCATTTAATTGCCTTTGGACGAAGTTGATGATTGATTGATTAGTAAAGGGATTAATATCATGGAAATGTGTTAGTCTTGCTTAGTGTTCTGTGGCCTAAGGATCTTGCTTAGTTTAAGTTGTTTGATACTCCATAATCCATCTCTTATCTCACTCTTAATCAATTACCTTAACCCTGAGATTCACCTTTAGTTATTGTTGAGTTGATTTTCTATTTCTTTCTTGGTTTATTTGTTGAGCTTTTTACAATTTGTTTGCCTTGCTTAGTTAAGTTTGTTACATAAATCAAATCTTTGTTTAAGTTTAGATTAAGCAATTTTGTGCATTCCTAGTGTGTTGATCAATGCAAATTGTGAATTGATAATTTAATTGATTGACAAAGTACTACATCAATAGTCTTGTGAAAAAAGCGCATATTTAAGTCGAACCGCAGTTAAAACTCTATGCCCCAATTTTCAGTTTGAAGTGATCCAATGTTGCAGCTAGAATCTTATACTAAAGCTCTTTTGTTATTTTATTTTTTTGTTGTGCGTGGGGAAAAATATTAGTGAAAAAGGAAAATGCTTTACATGTGTTACTCCAAAGGAATATAGATGGACCGATAAATTAACTTAACGTCTGATGTGTCACAAGAAAATCTTACGTGTGAGAACAAAATGTAATACCTATTGTGCCAAACACACAATAACATGAGCAATTCGCACACTCCACAAAGGCAGTCAGGACCCCAAAGTGCGTTCACCACTTGCTATACCTTTAACTTCCACCTATAAAAGCCGTAATAGTCTCTCTTATTATATTCACCAAAATCACATCAACGTTAAACGTTCATCATCACACTTCTTGTAGCTCCGTCCATCTATCTGCAATCCTCTTCAATCATACCCAAAAAAAAAAAAAAAGAAACAGTGATGTCTTCCGTTGCAGACTTGGTCATCAAGAGCTTTAACCATGCTTCCACGGCATGTGATGAAGATGTGGTGGATAGTTTTCGAGCAGCGTATGTTGAGAATGGTGGTGATGATGATGACAGTGGCTATGATTATGCTCCTGCTGCGTAATTGGCTTCTATTAGTATATAATTGTAATTTAGGAGGAGAAAAAGAGAGAGACAAAGTAATTGAGAGACTTTTACCCGAAAAAAAAGAAGAAGAAGTAACTGAGATATCGATATCTAGCTAGGCCGTTTATGTACGACATAGTGTTGTGAGTCTTCTTATAGGGGATTAACATTGGTTTCCTTAGTTGTAGGAGCAAAATCATCTCTTCCTTTACTATCACTTTTTTTTGTCTCATAATTATGCAAGGTTAGTGTAACTTTCATTTTACTATATTTTTTTTTTAGTTTCCTATTGAATCAACACGTTTCATAGATTTTGGTGAAGTATTCACTTTGTCATAAGCCTAAGATTAAACTGTTCATCCGTCCTTTTATCCGGATGAAAAGTTTAATAACCTAACTGGTTTATCATATAAGATGTGAAACTTTTTACAATTTGAAAGTATACAAAACTGTAGCCGTACATGTACTTAATTAGTTCACCAATTAATTTGTATGATCTTCATTGGTTCATAAATTTCTATAATCATTATTAAGTTCATTATTTCTACCGCTCTTTCCATAGCAGCAAGACCAAACTAGTTTTACTGACGTATGGATTATATTTGATCTGATAAAATCGGACTCCCATCCTCCACAGTCCACACGTAGTCCTCTGCGCTTTTTAAATGGTCTTAGCTAGCTGAACTGTTACTTCATCGAAACATCATAAAAGCTCTACATTGTTACTCCACAAAGACTGCAAATCGTCAATCAATAAACGTAGATAGTTTATTTTGGCTTTTTGGATGACTAAAACAAAATTGTTTGTGTAATTTTACTAATCAATAGGATAAGGGTTGTACAATTAATTCCTGATCCTACAAGGGTTTTAAATTTTCAATTCCATTCTCCTTCTCCACAAGGAACCATGTGTAAGTAGTTGTGGTTTACGTACTTATATATATATCTACTGTATAATATTAAAGAGTTTTCCCTAACTTTCCATAACACAATAATATTTGGCAGTATATACTTTCACATCTGTACTCACTTTTCAATTACTTGATTACTTCTCAGTTACTAAATTTCAATTAATTTTACGAAGTATTAACGTTTTGTAGTTTTGGGTTGAAACAAATATTAACTGTTTCTGATACTATAATTTTATTTTATTTTTCTTGTTACAAAGTGTGTTCTCCTTATTGTTAAAATTTTTGTATTCCTTAACTAAGCGAAATTAGGGTTATTAGCATCATTGTTGTCAATTTTTTTTTTTTGAGTTTTTATTTTCTTATACAGTTTAGTCTTTTTCTATATATATATATATATTAACATCTATTTTTTTTTTTAAATTGAAGTTATTTTCTTATTTGTTCCATTTTTTTTCTAGCCAGAATCGATTGAGGATGTTGTGATGATATTGCTTACCTGCAAGCAGAACAAGGAAATGAGATTTTACCATGTGTGCAAGTTTCATCAATATGTACTTAGCAAGACTCAACTCCACCACATGTTTATCAAGTCAAATATCTAAAGATCTAATCGCAATTGAATTCTAGAGAAAGACATAGGGGGAGAGAAAAACATATCTTGCAAAGTAGGAAGATTTGAGTTATCTCTTTTTACATCCATCACATAATTAATATTTTGTCAAGCTCTTTTCGGTGCTTATGCTTCCTTAAACGTCACCAGATCAATTAAATTTGATTTTGGAAATAGAACGTAGAAGAAAAAAAAAAAAAAAAAAA
>NC_025701.1:26030639-26086365 GCF_000633955.1 Camelina sativa
TTTCAGATATGTTCTAAATAATTTTATTAAAAAGAAGAATAAATATAAGATATGTTAAAATATTTTTTTCAGAACTCAATAATATAGAATTTTAAATATTTTTAATATATATAAGATATGTTAAAATTATTTAAAATCTTATCTACTTCTAGTATATATATATTATATATATAATAAACTTATAATTTCCTCAATTAAAACACTCCTAAAAGCACCAACTGCTCTCTCGTTGGATTAAACATTCTTTTGCTTTTCGTCAACTTCATCAATCCCTCCGCCGTCTTCAGGATGGTTAGCGCGAAAGAAATTCGTACAATCATCGGAATTATTGGTATGATCTGCTTCTCTCTTTCTCTCTTTCTTTTACAGTAATTATGTTTATATATCTATCTGTATAGTCGTGTATATATACATACAGTTGTGTATGAAGTTTTTTTTTACTGAAATAAAGTTAATAAATAAATAAATATATATACGATGGTTTCAATTTCATTTGAGGAACCGAAGCGAACGAGGTTGCAGATTGTTCTTTTTTTCTTAAACATAATTAGGTATAGTGAAGAAAGCTCTTGCATGCATGCGTAACTCTGGTTGGAGTTTCCAGCAACAGCGACCAGCGATCAACGACAGATTTTAGCGACAACATATGTTGTTCGTTTGTCTGTCTCTAGAGACAGAGTCGGCCACAGATACAAGCGAAGCAAGCAAGTGCTTGCGGCCAATAATATATTAAAAAAATTCGGCCTTAAAATTAAGTAGGTATTGGTAGTCTAGTGGTAATGTTTAGGTATCTCTCACCTTCACTTGTTCGATTCCCTAAACTCTCAGCTTTCCTTTTTTTTTGTTCCCGTTTTGTAGGCATAATATTATAGCTTTAAATTATTAAAAAATATATATATATCTTATAAATTATTAGTATTAATTTAGAAAACGAAAATAGGAAAAAAAAAATCAGTTAACCCTAGCGAATAGCTAATTAGCTATCATAGCTTCTTCTTCCTTCTTCTTTCTCCCTCTACCCACTCTACTAATATTATTTTATACATCCTTAAGGTGAAGGTATGTTAAACGAACTGAAACTTCTAAAATTGATGAGATTTTAGAGGAGATCAACAAAAATAACAGTGATGATGTCCATTGAAAGGAGTTAGACATCAAAACTTGACTATGAAACCTTGATGGAGGAGTTTGCAAGTAAAAATGCAAGGAGAATCAATTTCACACAAAAAAAAAATATTGATCTGTGATGCTTTAGAATTTTTTGTGCTTTTGTTAAAACTATCCAGATTTATTATTTAGTTTGATAAAAAAAAATTAGTTTAAATATGTGCAAATCAGCCTTTTTCAGTTTGCTTGTAGCCACAAAAAACATAGCGCCGGCTCTGGCTAGAGGCTGTAGCGACTGTCGCTTGAAACTGTCGCTAAATTGTTCGTTTGCCTGTTGCTGCGACTAAATACCATATATTATTTAAAAAAATTAATAAAACTTAATTTTTGATAATTTATATTTTTATTTAAAAAATATATGGTATTTAGCCATGAAAAAAAATTAAAAACATATTTACATATTTTTAAATAATTAATTTAAATTTTCTTTTTAATTTATTCATTTTAATATTGTTAAATTTAATTTGTTTATAACCGATTTTTTTAGAATTTTATTTAACTATATTCAAATTAATTTTTATTTTATTTACTTAGATTTAGTTTAATTTTAATAACTATATTTAGTTATATTTTTATTTAATTAATTTTAATTTTGATCATATTTAATTTATCAATTTTTATTTTTTTTTTTTATTTTTCTTGGTCGCTATGTTGTTTGTTTGCCTATCGCTGGATCCAGCGACTAGTTTCATCGACTGATCGCTGATCGTTGGCAACAGTCGCTGAAAATTTTAGCGACTGAAAATTACGATCGCTGATCGCTAGAAACAGTCGCTGCCATTGGTCGCTAAACTAGCGACAGGTAAACGAACAACTTTATGTCACTGGCGACAGACAAACGAACAGGCCCGGTGTCAGCAGTTATCTTTAATGAATTAACAACGTTCATCACCATAAAAAAGATGAACTTAAATTGATTGTTAGTCGTTGTTATGATCGATTGATGTTTACTTTAATTTAGCTCGGAGAAGTTATCCTAATTTACATATAGCTTCCTAGTTCTTACTCACAATTTTTCTCTGGCCTGATGCAGGGACTGTTATTTCCAGTTTGATCTCCCTTTCACAACTGTAATACCCCGTTTAACAAAACCGTGTTTTATATCTGTATTGTTTGACATATTTCATATTAAAACATTTGTCTATGTACACACAGCCCAACGTTTATACAGATTTACAAGAAGAAATCGGTGGAGGATTATACACCGTATCGTCATGTGGGATTGGCGACGAAATATAGTTTGTGGGTTTTGTATGGTCTTCCTCTTATCTACAAAGATGGTATTCTCGTCACCACTAGTAATGGCATTGGTTTAGGAATCGAAGTTATCTACTTGGTTATCTATATGTTCTGCTGCAGCGACAAATCAGTTGTATGTTCCATCTTTAATGTTTATTATATCTCTCATCATATTGTATATGTTTTCTTGATTTTTATTTATGTTTCATGTCCAGAGGCGCGGCACTTTGTGGTGTCTTGCATATGCGGTTCCTGCTGTGCTATTTTTTTACACGATTTCTCTTTTTGGAATTGAAAGTTTATCTGATCGACATACGTTCATTGGTGTTGTTTGCAACCTTTCATCCGCAAATTTGGATTATATCACATTTATTGATTACTATTATGTGTTTTGATTTTTTTTTTATTCGTTATACAAAAGACCTACGAGTACGTACCTGTGTGGTTGTATTCGTTATTACTAGATTTATCAACGCTGAAATTTGGACTTCTTTCTCTTTGATCTACAAATTTGATATCTACGTCCTTGTAAGTCTTTTTTTTTCCTCTCCATGAATACTTAAATTTATTGATTGATTCTCATTAATTAAATGCTCTGATTTATAACGTTTGTTTCATTTTGTTTGCTTCAAACAGATATTCAATGGTCTCGGAATTCTATTGTATGCTTATCAACTAATATTCTCCTCGGGTCGGCCCACCCAAACGACCCTTGAGTCCAATCAGATATCGGGTTGTCCACCACCTGATCATTCCAAGGCTTATGGACACTCTACCTCAACTGTGGACGTTGTTGTGTTGTGAAGTTTGGTGTTTGGTGTTTGGTGTTTGGTGCGAGTGACGATTTTTTTTTTTTTTGGGGCTCTTTCTATTGAAAAAACATTTACTTTTCACTTTATTTTTTTTTGGATAAAATGTGAATTATATTACCGAATTGGAACATTGTTATTTACAAAAGCTTGGGGCAATGAGCGTCTATGGCCAAAAAAAAAAACCCATAGAGAACTAAAGGACTAAAAATTAGAATTAGTAGATATTAGGCGTGGGTAAACCACTGCGAGAGAAGGAGGTTACACCCCTTACGGTACTGACGAGCTAGTAGAGTGTCCCTTATACTTTTGTCTATTTGAGCGAAAGCAGAAGTAGGAGGGAGGATGGTGCTGTCGTGAATAGCAGTGTTGCGCACCTTCCACAAAGTGTAAACTGTTGCTTGAACCGAGATCTTCTTCAGAGTAGAGGAGAGACGAGGGGATTTACTCCGAAGCCAGGTGATGAGCGTGTGCCAATCCATGAAAATACAGGGGTGTTGGCCTAGGCGGTGAAGCACTTTGAGCCAAATCCCTTCAGAGTACGAGCAGTGAAGCATAAGGTGGTCTCTTGTCTCTGTCTCAGAGTTACACAGTGGACAGAGAGGACAAATTTGCATTCCCCAACTGAGAAGACGAGATTTTACAGGAAGTCTATCTAGATTGGCAATCCAGAAGGTGAAGGCGTGTTTCGGAACAGAGGCCTTGAACCAAACTACCGTTGCCCAATTTTTGACTTCTTCATGAGGTCGAAGCTGGTTCCAGGTTTTCTTGGTTGAGAAGTGATCAGAAACAGTGTTACCTGCTGACCATTGGAAGATGTCAGAACCCGCTGAGGTAGAGGGGATTGGCGTTGAGAGTAATAAGTGGCGAAGAGCTGATGCACCAGGAAACCTTGATCTGCTAGAAGGGAGCCGCCAACCATTTTGATTGCAAGCTTCGGCAACTGTGGCTGTGATAGGGATACCTAGTTGAATAGGACCTCTGCTACCCAGATAATCATGAAGGACCCCGAGAGTGGACCAGTTTTCTAACCAAAAGCTTGCCTTATTCCCATCCCCGATTTTACTTGAGCATGGTTTTAGCTAGCGGTCTAAGGCCAAGGAGAAAACGCCATATCCAGCTAGAGTTGCTATGAGGCTCCGCGATCCAGTAAGGTGCTCTCTTCATGTTATGCTCCTTCATCCAGGCAACCCATAATGATCCGCTTGAGGAAAAGAGAAGCCAGACCAGATTCAGGTAGGTTCAAGACTTGGTTCCAAACAAGAAGGTTCCTGAGCCCTAACCCTCCTTCTGTTTTGGGCAGGCAAACTTTCTCCCAGCTGACTTTAGCGTTAGTTCTTTTACTAATGTCACCAGACCATAAGAAGGCATTGCAAAGCTTTTCCAGAGCTTCAATACAACCTTTTGGGAGGGCAAATGCAGACATCCAAAAATTGATAAGCCCATAGATAACTGAGGAAACCAGCTGAAGTCGACCTGCAAAGGACAAGCATTTGACTGCCCAGCCATTGAACCTTTCTGCCACTTTGTCCGTTAGAGGAGAGTAGTCCTGCTTCCGCAACTTGCAGTGAAGGAGAGGGAGACCAAGATATCTGATAGGTAGAGTTCCAGGTTGAAACCCTAAACCTGAGATAGCTGTAGCGTCCTCTGGAGATAGCCCCGCATGGAAGAGTTACTTTTCAAGATATCTCTATTACTTTTCACTTTATTAGTAATAGAGATATTCAAAGTTTTGTATTTTGGTTTTTCGAGATCCTTCAAAGCTTTTGGTTATTTGTTTGTTAAATATATGATTATATCTTACATTGAATAGACACATAAACTACTCATCATATACAAAAAAATGTTACGACAAAATTAACTAAACAAATAATTTCTAATGTTTTCATGAAACAAACCAAAAGTTGCATTAATTCACCAAATGATCAATACAATAAAAGCACATGTGTTTTTCTCCTGGTCGGACACTTTATAGTAACTAATAGTCTTTAAGTCGAACGGAAGTTAAAAACTCAATGCTCCGAAGTTCAGTTAAAAGTGACCAAATGTTGCAGCTAGATTTTTCTATTAAAGCTCTGTTTCTTATTATTAGTATTATTTTTATTTTGTTGTGCTTAAAGATGAATACTAGCTAGTGAAAAATTAATGGAAAATGCTTTACATGTGTCCCTAGAAAGGAATATAAATGGACCGATGAGCTGCCTTAACGTCAGATGTGTCATGAGAAAATCCTACGTGTGAGAAAAAATGTAATATTTCTTGTGCCAAACACACATCAACATGAGCAATTCGCAAAGTTCACAAAGGCAGTCCTGACCACAAAGTGCGTTCACCACTTGCTATACCTTTAACTTTCACCTATAAATGCCTCATTAGTCTCTCTTACTATATTCACCAAACTCACAATAACATTTAAAGCTCATCAAACTTCTTGTAGCAGCTCCGTCCATCTCTCTAAATCCTCTTCATACCCAAAACCAAAAACAAAAAAGAAACAATGATGTCTTCCGTTGCAAACTTGGTCATCAAGAGCTTTGACTATGCTTCCACGGTATGTGTTGAAGATGTGGTGGATAGTTCTCGAGCGGCGTATGTTGAGAATGGTGGTGATGACGATGACAGTGGCTATGATTATGCTCCTGCTGCGTGATTGTCTTCTATTAGTATATAAATGTAATTTAGGAGGAGAAAAAGAGAGAGACAAAGTAATTGAGAGACTTTTACCCAAAAAAAAAAAAAGAAGAAGTAACTGAGAAGACATGTAATTTTGGAGGAAAAAAAAGAGAGAGACATGACAACGTAACTTAGATATCTAGCTAGGCCGTGTAATGTACGAGATAGTGTTGTGAGTCTTCTTACAGAGTGAGCAGACATGTGGTTTCCTTAACTGTAGGAGCAAAATCATTTCTTCCTTAATTAAAATCACTTTTTTATTTCTTAATTAGCCAAGTTAGTGTAACTTTCATTTTACTAAACATAACATTTTTAGTTTCCTAAATTTTTCTATTGTATCAGCAGTACTTTTCCTAGATTCTGTGTTTTGTGGTTAAGTATTCACTTTCGTCATCAGCGCAAGATTAAATTGTTCATCGGTCATTTTTTCCGGATCAAAAGTTTAAACCAACTGGTTTATAACATATAAGATGTGAAACCTTTTACAATGTGAAAGTATAGTAAAGTGTAGCTGTACATGTACTTATTAGTTCACCAATATGTATAATCTTCATTGCTTCATAAATTTCTATAATAATTATTAAGTTCATTATATATATCTCCATAGCGGCAAGCCCAAACTAGTTTTACGTACGTGTTGATTATGTTTGATCTGATAAAATCGAACTCCATCCTCCACGCGAAGTCCTCTGCGCTTTGTATATAGGAGTGAGAGATGTAAATGGTCTTAGCTGAACTGTTACTCCACAAAGACTGCAATTCTTTAATCAATAAACCTAGATAATTTATTTTGGCCTTATGGATGACTAAGCAAATATTTTCTTAACAAGCATAATTCTGATTTCTGGGAGGCAAATTATTTGGTGTCTGTATTAGAGGTCGCACCAAATGGGATATATTGCTCATACTTGTCGGACTAAACACATCTTTTAATGTGCCAAAATAAACTTTACGATTCTCATAACCAAATGCTGGACCTTCTTAAAGTGCTTGATATATTTCTCTTTCGGACGTTAAGTGCCTCATGTTGATCAAAAAGATAAGATACAATCGATTTAACCTATCCCCAAAGGAAAAATAAAACATAAATGGCTATTTCGTGGCTACTTTGTGGCTAATCTTTTGCTTATATGTGTTAAGATACGCACGCAGCTATGTCTTGCGTATCACGTTAATAATATTTAGTTGCACATATTTAGGAGATTTACTTTCTCTTGTGAATATTGCGTATATTGTGTACATGGAAACTCTTCTGTATAAGTAGAAGTTGTAATCATTCACGATCAATACAAGAAAACCTTTTCTCATACTCTGTTTTCTTGACATGGTATCCGAGCCCTTTTAGGGTAAATACAAAATACTAAACCCTAAAGTTTCGATCCTGTTCTAACTATTAAGATGACTAACAAAGAAGAGAAGTCGTTGGTGGACAGATCTCAGACCGATGCTGGTGAGGTGAAGACGGTGACATCCAGAAGAACGATTTCTCCTTATGATCTGTCGCCAAGTGACAATCCCGGTTGTGTCATGTCACAACCTCTTCTTCGTGGCTCAAATTACGACGAGTGGTCAGCAAACATACGTCTTGCGCTAATGGCTCGAAAGAAGTTTGGTTTTGTAGATGGGAAAATCTCAAAACCTGGTGACGACTCCACAGATCTTGAAGACTGGCGTTGTAACAACGCATTGGTGGTGTCATGGATCAAACTCACTATTGATCCATCTGTGAAGACAACTCTCCAGACGGTGTAAATCGCTAGAGATTTGTGGGAGAACCTTAAAAAGAGGTTCTCTGTGAAGAACGAAGCCAAGATTGGAAGAATCAAGGCTGATTTGGCGACAGCTCGCCAGAATGGAAAATCTATTGAAGCGTACTATGGGTACATGACTCAGATTTGGACGACTTTGAGCGATTATAGGCGTCCTAAGGCCTGAAAATGTGGTTTGGGCACTTGTGAGATTGGTTCAGAACTCGCAAAGGAAAGGGATGAAGATCGTGTGTATGAGTTTCTTCAAGGACTTGATGAATCCTATGCACAGCTTCGCTCAAGTCTCTATTCTCGTGTGCCATTTCCAACGCTTGATGAAGTGTACCAGACTCTTACTAAAGATGAAGATAGCAGAATGATCACAGTAGCAACAGAAGGTCGTACCGACGGTGTAAGCTTTGCTGTTCAAACTGCAGCTCGTGCTAGAAGCAACCAAGGAGACAGACCTAGAAGTGGAAGTAGTGTCTGCAAGAGTTGTGGGCGTACCAGACATATGGCGGAGCAGTGTTTCCGTACCATTGGTTATCCACCATGATGGGGTGATCGACCCAGAACCTGGGAGAACTCAGCATCTTCCCCAGCACCTGCAGTCGCACGAAACAGAGCCGCTACCTCTGCTCTTGCTGTTACTGTCGCAAGTCCGAGTCATTCAGCCAATGCCGTAGTTGAAGCAGATCGTGTTGGTTTAAGCGGACTTGATGATGGTCAGTGGAAGCAGCTTGTAGCCATGCTGGAGGAACGCAACAATAAGCCACGTCTCTCAGGTAATGCCTTCTTTGAAACTTGGATTTATGACACGGGTGCATCGAATCATATGACTGGTCGTATGGATTATCTTGATGAGATAAGTGATATGAGTCATGTGACTATAAAATTACCAGATGGACGGTTTAGTGTTTCATGCAAACAAGGAACAGTAAGCTTAGGTAGTCAGATGCAGTTAAGGAATGTATTCTTTGTTGATGGATTAAAATGTCATCTGATCTCAGTATCTCAGTTAACTCGTGATAGCGGGTGTGTGTTTCAAGTTACTGACAAGCTGTGTGTTGTCCTGATTGGGGCAGGGGAGCAGCTTAATGGACTGTACTTCTGTCGAAGGATGGAGCAAGCTAGTTCAGTGGAGCAAGTCGGACAAGTGGCTCCAAGTTTGTGGCACAATCGCTTGGGACATCCTCCTTCTTCTGTTATCTCCAAGTTATCTGTTTCTGAATTTTCTGCACTTGATAGCAAAGCGTTTGACGTTTGTATATGCACAAAGCAAACTCGAGATGTTTTTCCCTTAAGTTCAAATAAATCCAGTGATATTTTCCAACTTGTCCACTGTGATCTTTGGGGTCCGTATAGGACACCGGCATTGTGCGGTTCTTGATATTTTCTCACCATACTAGATGATTATTTGAGAGCCTTGTGGATATATTTGATACCTTCAAAATTAGAGGCTCCATCCTCTTTGAAAGAGTTTGTCACTCTTATTGAACGACAATTTGACAAGAAAATAAAGACCCTTCGCAGTGATAACGGGTCTGAGTTTATTTGTTTGTTGGAGTTCTTTAAAGGAAAAGGAATCATACATGAAACTTCGTGTGTTGCGATGCCTCAACAGAATGGGCGTGTCGAACGCAAGCATCGGCACATCCTCAATATAGCTCGTGCTCTTTGCTTCCAAGCACACTTGCCGATCAGATTTTGGGGACATTGCGTTCTTACAGCAGGCTATCTCATAATCGCACTCCCACAAGCATCTTGAATGGGAAGACACCATTTGAAATGCTTTACAACAGAGCTCCACCGCTTGAACATTTGCGTGTCTTCGGTTCTCTGTGTTATGTGCACAACCATGCTCATGGTGGTGATAAATTTGCACCACGAGGATTAAAATGTGTGTTCATTGGATATCCTTTTGGGAAGAAGGGATGGAGAGTATATGATCCGACAAATGGTAAGATCTCTATTTCACGTGATGTTCAATTTTGTGAAAATGATTTTCCATATCAGAATCTTCCATCGACACCACCGCCTATTGCACCTGCTACCGGACTTGACTTGACTGATGATGATTGGTTGCTGGAACCGTTTGAACCTGTTCCTGCACCCTCATTGCCTGCTACGGCTCCTGCACCATCGTCACCTACTCTTGCCCGTAGTCCTCCGACCACAAACATCGCCTCTAATAGCACTATCATCTTGGACAATGAAACTGAGCGACTTGAGTCACCACTCCTGTCACCTGTTGAGGAAGCTCCGGTTGAGGACTCTCCGGAACAACTTGGTTTCGGTTTTTGTCCGCGAGTTGCTCCGGTCAGGTTTAAAGACTACGAATTGTATATGGCTGACGGTAAACCATGTGATGACGATGACGGCTGTGTGTATCCTCTCAGTGATTTTATGAGTAAATTTATCGATTCTCTGAGTCTCATCGAGCTTATTTACATGCCATCACTACAAATATTGAACCAAAATATTACTCACAAGCAGTATTAGATGATGTCTGGACAGGTGCCATGAAAGATGAGGTTGTTGCGCAAGAAGATAACAATTCTTGGACAGTGGAAACACTTCCAAAAGGTAAGAAGGCCCTTGGTTGCAAGTGGGCCTATCGCATAAAGTACAAATATGATGGAACGATTGAACGGTATAAGGCGCGCTTAGTGGTCCTTGGGAACAAGCAAATTGCTGGTGATGATTATGAGGAGACGTTCTCACCTGTTGCTAAAATGACCACTGTTCGATGTTTTCTTGAGGTCTTAGCTGCTTGGAATTGGGAGGTGTATTAGATGGATGTTCATAATGCATTCCTCCACGGCGATCTCCATGCAGAAGTATACATGCGTTTGCCTCCGAGGTTTCACTCAGATGACAACTCAAAGGTTCTTCACTTGCGGAAATCTCTTTATGGTTTGAAACAAGCACCTCGGTGCTGGTTTGAGAAGCTTAACTCGGCTTTGCAGAGATACGGGTTCACTTCATCTCCTGGCGACTCGTCTTTGTTCACCTATAACAAGAACGGTACACGCATTCATGTTTTAGTATATGTTGATGATTTGATTATCAGTGGAAGTTCCCTGCATCGGTTCAAGCTTTCAAAGACTATCTCAATTCGTGTTTTAAAATGAAGGACTTGGGCGTTCTAAAATATTTCCTTGGCATCGAGGTTGCTAGGAATGCAACAGGCATCTACTTATGTCAAGAGGAAATATGCTCTAGACGTCATTGCTGAAGTTGGACTACTTGGGGCTCAGCCTGTTAGCTTTCCTCTTGAACAGAATCATCACCTATCGTTGGCTGAAGGTGATGACATGCCCAATCCTGTTCGTTACCGTCGCCTGGTTGGTCGCATTATTTACTTGGGAGTGACCAGGCCTGAGCTGGCTTACTCCATTCACGTCCTGTCCCAATTTATGAAGCGTCCGAAGCTTCTACATTGGGAAGCAGCTCTGCGGGTGATACGCTATCTTAAAGGAAACCCGGGTCAGGGCATCCTCCTTCATTCTGATTGTCCACTTACTCTTATGGCATGGTGTGACTCCGAATATGCCGGTTGTCCTCTCTCTCGTCGGTCGCTTACAGGTTGGTTTATTCAACTAGGACAGTCACCTGTCTCTTGGAAAACGAAGAAGCAACCAACAGTGTCAATGTCGTCAACTGAAGCAGAGTATCGTGCTATGCAGTTCACACTCAAAGAGATAATCTGGATTAAGAAAGTGCTACTCTCTCTCGGTGTTCCTCATACTCAACCTGTTCTGCTGCATTGTGATAATCTCTCGGCGATTCATCTCACGGTTAATCCCGTTTTTCATGAACGGACCAAACATATCGAAACAGAATGTCACTTCATTCGGGAAAAGATTGTGGATGGTACTATCAAGACTAATCATGTTCCGACACAGTTGCAACTAGCATACATTATGACTAAGGCCCTCAGACGCCAGGAGTTTGATTTGTTTTTGCTCAAGTTGGGCGTTCGGGACCTTCACGCTCTGCCTTGAAGGGGGGTGTTAAGATACACACGCAGCTATGTCTTGCGTATCAAGTTAATAATATTTAGTTGCACATATTTAGGAGATTTACTTTCTCTTGTGAATATTGTGTATATTGTGTAAAAGGAAACTCTTCTGTATAAGTAGAAGTTGTAATAATTCACGATCAATACAAGAAAAGCTTTTCTCATACTCTGTTTTCTTGACAATATGTATTGAAAATCCATTGCTAGTCCATGACAGCCATGGCTTCTTTTCATAGATAATAAGTCATAAATTAGTCATTTATTTCTCTTTATTTTTTTTCTTTTTCAATTCATGGCCAAATCATGGAAAAATAAAAGTGTGATGTAATATATAGCCAATTGGCCACCAAATAAATCAGAGCTAATAAGTTCTATTTCATGATTTGTTAGTACTTTCGTGCAAGTGATACATACTGTGTGGGTTGGCTTCATAGAATATGTTACATTTATTTCAATCATATAGTTTTTAAATTTGTTGAACCCTAAATATTTACGAATGCTCTGCAGTTGTACGAGAAAATATATAAAGAGTCGGAACAGTCAAAGATACTAATTAAAGAGGGTACTAGAAAAATGAAAGTTTTTGATTTCTTTCGTTTCGTTATAAATTGAATGCGATGCTGCTTCACAAGTACTGGACCACATCATGATTCGTCAAATGTGTTGTGAGGGAATCCTACGTGAGAAAAATCTATCTGTTATGTGTACCAACCACAAGCGCATAACAGTTTTTAGTGAGGTTGAGCTGAGGGTGAACTTATAACAGATTGGGTTCACATTTTTGCTACCTATCTAATGTTTTGCATTTATAACAGCACTTTCTATCCATGATATCTTAACTTGGATCTTTCAAAAATAATAATAATATTTTAATGAATGAGTCACTCAAATAGTTAAGAAACTTAATCCAGATTCTTTTAAATAGGAAACTCTTGATTGAGAAATTCAAATTTAGATACCATTGATATGCTCCAATGATCCCAGCAACGATCTCTTATTCACTCAATAAACGCAAATAAAATAATCTTGTTTCCGATTTGCTTAAGTTAGCATTTTGTTTTCGTTCATTAACCATAGAAAAAATGTTTTCGTACCATCTGTTACTCTATCATGTATTGTAATTAACCTTTTAGATTACCACAAAATACATTTCCCAGTCTATCTATAGGCCTCTGATTTACATTTCCCCGAATTTCATTATTTAGAACTTAGAAGTAACCAATGTTGCTACTAGAATCTTTACTAATGCTCCACAAATCTTTTTTTTTTAATAATTATTTTGTTGTGCTTTGGAAAGAATAATAGTGAAAAAGGAAAATGCTTTACATGTGTTACCGATGTGGCATAAGAAAATCCTACGTGTGAGAAAAAAATGTAATATCTATTGTGCCAAACACACAGCAACATGAATTAATTCGCATACTTCACAAGGCAGTCCTGAGCACAGAGTGCGTTCCCCACTTATTCTACCTTTAGCTTTCACCTATAAAATCCTCATTAGTCTCTCTTATTATATTCACCAAACTCACAACAACATCTAAAGCTCATCACACTTCTTTCGGCTTTCTCTCTTTACACCTATTCATTGCTTTCATATTTCTCTATTTTCATAACCCAAAAAAAAGAAGCAATGATGACATTCGTCGCAAACTTACTGAGCAAGAGTTTGGACCGTGCTTCCTCAGCGTATGTTGAAGATGTGGTGGATAGTTCTCGAGTGGCATATGGTGAGAATGGTGGTGATGACGACGACAGTGGCTACGATTATGCTCCTGCTGCGTGATTGTCTCCTATTAGTATATAAATGGAATTTAGGAGGAAAAAAAAAGAGAGAAAGAGATGACACGGTAATTTAGATATCTAGCTAGCTAGAGCATGTAGATAGCGTGAACAAACATGGTGTCCTTAAAATGTAATAGCAAAATCTTCTCATCTCTTAGTTTTAACTAAATAACATTTTTATGTGTATCCATCGTATTCACTTTATACGCAACGTTCACTATTTTAGTCGAAGCTAAGAAAGATGAACATAAAATTTAAACCGATTGGTTTATTAACTTTTTTTAGTCACTGGTTGTAACAGTATGGAAACTAAGTATATTTGTTGCATGCTATGATGTTTTTTGTTATATAAATTGTGACCGTTCACAAATCTGTCGTAACGTTATCATTGCTGTCACTAGTGAGGAAATATTATGTCTCAGTTTAATGATTTTCTTGAATAATTAACCTTCAAATTACACGTATTATATTGATGAGTTTCCTAGAATATAATAGATGTATGAAACATATCATCTAATTTTAAATTTATACAATCATAAACATGCACTTTTCTTTCCGGTTAAATGAAGTTCCTGAAAGAGTTGAAGCTACTAGATAATATGATATGTTTTTGTCGCTTGTATACAATAGGTTCCTATTTTATGTTGTGAAAATAAGTTCTTTTTAACTCAAACTTATTGATGAAACTAAACATATCAATTATAAAATTAAATACTAACAACAATATCAATAAACATGTTTTATTGTTGTGTTTCGTTATCACAAATCATCAACACAGATTTTGTAAACCTAGTAGATATATGTATAGACGATACAAATAATTTTGATCAAAAAAGAAAGATAGTACAAATAATTGGATTTATAGACCAAGGGAATGTGAAAACATGACCAAAATACGTACTATCAAACACTTGGGGAGAGATGCACTTAGATTCTTAATAAATAGAAGAAAAAAGAATATTAAAATATTAAGGTAATTTTTTTTTTTGTCAACAAAAAGAATCAGTTTAAACGAGCCAATTCGGTAGAAAATTGTTTACAAACAAAACATGATGCAGAGAAGAACGTGCTCAGCCTGCCAAAGAATCCCCTCGTACATTTGCATTTCGAGAGACTTGAGTCAAAGAAAAAGAAGAAAACTCTTCCCTATCAATCTTGATGTCGTCGAGGTATGTTGCTAACGCTGGCCAATCATGAGGGGAAGACACCATCTTCACCAAATCTGAACAGTCTGTCAAGAAAATCACATCCCGAAAATCATTTCCAATCATGCACCACATTGCCCAAATGAAAGTTTCGACTTCTGCATTTAACGGGGACAGACTACGCCGGTAATTGGTAGCTCCGAGAATCGGTGATGATCCTTGTGAAGAAGTGCAAAACCATCTTGTACCTGCAAAAGCACCAGTCACTTTCCGAGAACCATCCACAAAACACCAATATCCTGAAAAAACCGAAGGAAGGGGATAATACTTCCCCAAATCTGAGGAGAAAGACCCATAGGGGTGGAGGAAATCTCGTCAGACTCTGCTTCCACCTGTGTCTACTGCCAAGTCTGCGCTTCACCTACCGCCACCCATACAACCTCATCAGGTCAGTCAACTTGATTCTCAAAAACACGAGCGTTCCATGCTTTTCAGATATATCACATAATCCAAGGGAAAGCCGCGACCTGTGAAC
Source organism: Camelina sativa (assembly GCF_000633955.1). NCBI lineage: Eukaryota > Viridiplantae > Streptophyta > Magnoliopsida > Brassicales > Brassicaceae > Camelina > Camelina sativa. The sequence continues at coordinate 26,045,762 of NC_025701.1, forward strand.
ACGGATTTGTAGAACCTAGATAATGATCCACAATAGCATACACAAACTCCATCGAAAAGGGGTGCGGCCCCACCGGCACATGAGCTAAAGGCCAGACCTGGCGAGCCAGCAGACACAAAAAAAAAAGCATGATTTATATTCTCCTCATTTACCCTGCACCTTGCACAGCCTACATCACAGTCCATCCTCCGCCGACTCAAATTAACCGATGCAGAAATACAGGCCGTGAAAACTTGCCACATAAAATGCTTTAATTTTGGTGAACAGTGAACCTGCCAAACCCCAACAAGAAGAGGAGTAATCTCTTGTAAATTGTTGTCTTTCAAAACTATTTGTTATAGAAAAAAATTATTTAAGTAAAAAACCCTGCACCTTGCACAGCCTACATCACAGTCCATCCTCCGCCGACTCAAATTAACCGATGCAGAAATACAGGCCGTGAAAACTTGCCACATAAGATGCTTTAATTTTGGTGAACAGTGAACCTGCCAAACCCCAGCAAAAAGAGGAGTAATCTCTTGTAAATTGTTGCTTTTCAAAACTATTTGTTATAGAAAAAAATTATTTAAGTAAAAAATTTTACTTAATTGTACATGATTGTATGATCTTTTCTTGTTTATAGGACTGTCAGCAAACTAAACGATTAAACTTATCAAAAAAAATCTTTGGATCATACAGTAATTTTGAGATCAACGAGATAAGAAACTCTGCAATTAAACACTGTTTTTGAAAATGAACACAAAATAGATGAATCTTCCCTCCAGGTATCAATCACTATATATATTCGAAAACTAAACTCTCATTTCAAATCTCCTAGTCAAACTTGCATTAACAACAAGTTCATTCAGCGCACAAAATTTTCTATCATCAACTCTTTGTTGGCTTGAAATTTATTGTTAAATTCACAATCATTCAAACATTTCATCGAACATTTTTGATACATAGATGATCAAGTCAATTTTAACGTTAACAACATGTAAACTGAAGAACCTAACAATAGAGAATCTCAAACAACAATCAAATCATTGAATCCCTACTTAGAATCGTAAAACTCAATTGAAAACTACTCTCTCACATCAAAATAAGAGCACCAATAGATATAAAAAGCATCATTTCATTGATAAATAAAAGAAAGTGTTTAGAATTCTTTCAAATTTGTCAAAGTGGATCCCAAAGTTGCTTATAAACCAAAAGATAATTTTTAAAACTTAAAAGTGTGGATGATCATGTCCAAAAATTCGAGTATCTATACTATTAAAAGGGAAACACTTTTTCAAGGCAAAAATTGAAACATCCTATTAGGACAAATATTACCCTTGAATAAATTATAAAGCATACAATAAGAGAGGGACAATCACATAATTTTATAAATTCAAACGGGCGGATCCATATGTGACCAGGGTTTTCTAAATTCGGATCGTGTTTTACAAATCGGATCAGGAATAAAAAGTCTTGGATCCAAACAGAATCGACCACAATTATGTATAATAACAGTCAAACAAAAATATATATAATATAAATATTTTATGAAGTAAAAACAAATCAGTATCAGTGACAATTAGTAACTCCCATAGGTATTATTATGGAGCATTAATCACAAATCCTAAATAACATATAATTCAATATAGAAAACTATCCATATTTAAATTCAAATTTAAAATGAATCATTAAGTTGAAATCGTGAATATTACCTTATCTAATGATATCAAATCAAATATCGTATTAACCTCAATTGGTTGTTAATTAGCATTTTAAATACGACCACAATTCCAGTGATTTAGCAAAATCGTTTATAATAAGTAAATTAATGTGATACAAACTTTACACATTTCATATATTTTCTTGATTTAGTTTTTTTTTTTTTTAATTATCACATATACGAAATCTTAGCTACTTACCAAAATATGTAGTTATCTTAGCTACTTACAAAATGGATATAAATTAAAAATTATATATAAGTAAACATATTTAATTTGGTTATATATTTTTGAGATAATTGGGGAAACATTAATTATCGTTTTGATGTTACCTAATATACAAATCTAATAGTTTGAAATAGATTGTATATATTGAGCTAACCTAATCTCTATATAAGATGCGTCGAAGTATTTTGTTTCATTCATTCGCAAAAACTTTTCCGAGTATCAATATTTTGAGTTTTGAGTTTTCTAACCTTTATTTTTCAATATCTTTTAGTTGTTCAGATTTGAAACTCTTCAATAACATTTGAAACATGAAAGTTAAGACTGTAAAACTTCTAAAATACGGATGTTGTGAAACAATAAGTTGTTATAATCGATTTAATCTTACGATTCTTTTTGATTAATTACGGTTTATTTTAATGTTAGTACATATATACATTAACTATAATGGTGTAGTTTTACTCTACGATTAAATTGTTACACATCGTCTATTGATATTAAAACATATTCGTGTGAGTATTCTATATATTTTCAAATCATAATAAATTTTGCAGTGCTATAAGGTTTTTTATTTGTAAAAGTCTTTTCTTAATTATGAAACTAATTTATGCTTAAATGTATTTCTAAAGGGTTGAAAATTCAGGCATAACTCAAGAAAATATATGTGAGCCCTTTTTGTTCTATTTTGAACTACTCTTATATTTTTTTATGTTAACAAAAACATAAAAAATATATTTTTTTTTTCATGTTTTTAGGATTCTAATATTTTCCTTCTATTATAAAGGGTTCCCCATTACATCATGGTTGACGAAATACTAACCATTTAACAATTAAATGTTTTGTTTACCTTTATGAAATTATATTTTAAGACTATCGTAACTGTGAAAATTGTAATATCTTTCATTTAAGATATAATATTTTAGCTTGATATTTTTTTCATTTTAATATATTATTACAGATACATGAAGGTACCACTATACATTCATGGATGTACCAATATATAAATGAATTTAATATTTTTTTTAGCCACACATGATTTAATAATATTTATATGTATATATATGTTTGCAGGCAGTAAAAAGAACAAATGTTGTTACTACACATATGGTGTGAAGAGAAAACATGAAAGAAGTTATTGATTCTAATCAATTTCACTAATTGATTGTGTTTAGATTTTATATATAGAGGAAAACAACATGTAAGTATATATTAGATTTGTTTATCCATCCACACTTATAGCATAGGTATATATATATGTGTGTGGTATAAAAAAATCAAACTGTTATTAATATATTTTATTAAAAAAATTAGAATTGTAAATTCACATTTTTGGTTCTTTTTATTTAATTTGTATGTTTTTTAAGTTGGGGCAATCAAACAAAACAAAACAGAACATATGGCTAGAATTGCCTATCCAAACTGATAGGAACTAATAATCTTAAATCAAATTTTGGAAAGATAATTATAAATTCAAATAATATAAAGAAATCAAATTTAATTCTACCGCATAAGTAGAACTTATCATACCAAGTAAAAAGAAAGAATCCCCCATCTTCGTGAACCATAGAACTTATCATAACAACTAAAAAGAAAGAATTCCCCTAATTTTCCTGAACCATATAATGCGATTTCATATAATTCCCCTAATTAGATTTGAACAGCCATAATTACCGTAACTATGATAATGCATAAGGATAAATTTCATGAATAAAGGATATCATATGATATATAGTTAGATATGCTATGAAATATGCTATTTTCAATAAGAATAAATAAGTCAAACTACAATATGATATATAAATTATGTTTGGGTATGGGTTTCTCCCAAACGAGACTTCAAAAACTTTTTGTGAAAAAAGTGTAACTTAAACGAGTTTCATTTCTTTTTCCACATTAATATATAAAATTTTCGGTAACATGCTAGAAATCTTTATATATATATATATATATATATATAACTATATTTAATTTTCAAAATCTAATTTGAGTAAGTGCAACTTTGGAATGAATAAATATCTATTTTAGGATAATTATCTCGAAAAATTTGGGTACTTTTAAAAGTTACCGAGTTTGAGACTATCAAAACAGAAAATAATCTCTTACCTAATCTCTTAAGATATATTTTATAGATCATTAGTGTCGGATCCACCGTCGTATCAATCCAAATGTTATGGTGTAATCAATTTTGATCCAAAACCACAATTATAAGATAGAAAAAACATGACATGTATGGGACGTGACGAGTTTTTCTGTCCAGAAATAAAAATATTATTTTCTCTTATTTTTTTTATTGTAGTTGTTTCTACTATTAACAAAACAGATCTGATTTTACTTTTTGATTAAAACAAATAGAATATTGTACTGGTATGAGCAGTGTTCAAGAAAGCGGTCTAGGCGGTCGCCTAGGCGCCGTCTAGACGCTAGGCGCTCAGCAGACGCCTAGACGACCGCTTAGACCGTCTAAAATCACATAATATTATTTTATTGTATATTTTTTATTTTTAATTACATATATTTAAAATTTTAAGTTTATATTCATATAAATGTTAATATGTTATTAATCTAAATTAAATAAATATATTTTTACTAATTTTAGTTTATGATTTATTATTATTTATTTCTTCTAACATATATTTTTACATAATTTTACATATAATATTATATATATAATGTTCGTATTGTAAACGCCTAAACCACCTTAAAACGCCTAAAATTCCGACTAGGCGTTTTAGGCGCTAGGCGCTGGGTCACCGCCCACATACCGCCTAGCGCTTTCTTGAACACTGGGTATGAGTTTAAATGTTAATAATATTTGTTAAAAAAATATGTTTACAAATGTTATCTCACACATACATAATATATTGTAGACCTGATAAATAACCTTAACTTTTATAATCAATCCCGCACGTACGTGCGGGTCCGAATCTAGTAGGGTTTTAAGACAATATAGCAGGATCTAGAGTGTATTATGTTGTATAAGAGGAAAAAAGAAGGGAAGAGACCGATCGGTCTAACCAGGAAGTAATTCCCGTTTATCAAGAAAAGAGACAGATTTGTCTACATCTGCGTTCTTAGGCCTTGATTGGAAGAGCATATGAAGAAGCTTTTTTAATTTTATCATCCAATCAACATTTATTATGAGAGCATATAAGGGAGCATTTAGAAGCTGCAGATGCTCTCATATGCTCTTATTTGAAGCATTTCCTAAGCATTTAACTCTAAAATATTAATATATATTAAAATAATTTAAAATAATTAATTTATTTTGTAAAAATAGAAAATTATGATTTTATAAAAGATAAATTTATTTGTTATAAGATAATATATATGAGAAACTACTTAATGTTATTATTTAAAATAATATAATAATTTATTTAATACATTAACATATTAATGTGGATATAACATTTATAATACATATTATTGTTTTATTTTAGTTTAATGTGTTATATATTATATATATTTTAAAAAGTTATTGAAATTTAACATGTAAATATAGATCTAAACTTTTATAAGCACATCACACTCTTTAGTGAGGTTGACCTGAGGATGGACTGAAGACAGATTGAGTTCACACATTTTTTTAACTTTATTGGCACATATAAATATCACAGCGCGCGGCGATCTTTCATTGACTCATTCTCTCAATATTTGTTTCTGATTCGCTTAACTTAGCATCTTTTTCTTATTTTATTCACGAGAGAAAAAAAAAAAAAGAAAGAATGATTTCTGTATCTGAGTTTGTTCTCAGCATATATGATGACCAAGTTGGTGAAATTTGCATTAAGGGCCACATTGGTAACAATAATCAAGAAAGTGAACACTCTCAAGCTACATATGTCGAAAATGGTGACCAAGATGACGACGATATCTATGATTATGCTCCAGCAGCATGAGTGCATCATATTAGTTTTTTTAAATAACAAACAATTATATAGGTACACCATGCATGATTTTGTATTATTATTTTAATGCTTTTAGGCTTGGGCCATTAATTTGTGTCGTTTATGGATTTAGCATTCATCGTAACGCGTTACAAGAAAACAGCCGGAAACCGACGGCCAGTTCTATCCGCAACCCGTCGGGAACTACTTAAACCGACGGTAGACGATGACAGTGGCTATATTCATGTATATTGCGTTGAATAAATTTGTAATATATTCATCTTTTTTTTTTTAACAAAGGTAATATATTCATCTATATTCATGTTTTCGCATGGTTTCCTGTTTGAATGAAATGGAACTATCTCAAACCCTAATGAGTTAAACTTCTTGTTAAATTGGTTATTTTAAGATTTTGTTCTCCGGTATTTTTTTTACATTTTAGAAAGAACATTCGTTCATCTATAAATGAGACAAAACGTCAACGAAATAATCAAGATTCTGAACAACGATAGAGTTCAACTTTTCATTTGTTGCGGAAAATAAAAAACGCATATATAGTATTTGTGCTTAAAATATATTCCTATCAAAACAGAAACAAAATTCCTTGCATGAGAGAAACTTGATTAGCAGTCATCCTTTTTTCTTTTGATATGAATTTTATTTTCATTAAGTTAATAAGGAATACAGGGTTTTAAAGTGATTTGCAAAATTTGCTTAGCCAACTTAGATTCTACTTTTTCCAAAAAAAAAAGGGATAAAAACAAGGTAGAAGAAGAAATGAATCAAGATTCAGTGAGCCAAGATTGCAGTAGATCATCCGTGCATTTTCTTTTGCACTTTGCCAATTTCGTGTCACCCGAGCCTTTTATTTTGTGCTTAGCAGATGTCCTTTGCTTTAGCATGCGTGTGGGGTTAAAGAGAATTTTATTCATTTCAATTTAAGCATTAGGATTATATTTATCTTTTTTTTTTATTAAAAGGTTGCGGGCCTAGGCCCGTACATCCCCTCAAGCCAGAGACCAGAGCATTTTATATTGTCCCCTCCCAAGGGTTGTCTCTCGACCCGGCGACCTCTAGACTTTGCCAGAAAATCTTTACCAATTGAGCTATCGACGTTTATCGATATGTAGTTTAATTTGATATGTAGTTTAATTTGATCATTTTTATAAACAGTAAAAAAGTGAGTAAATTGAATATATAATAAGCGCAAACAAATGTTTATCGACATGCAATTTAATTTGATCATTTTTTGTAGTGAAAGTATGAATATATATATGTAAAATATAATGAAATATTTCATCTGTAAAATTACTAACCGACAATGTTTGTTATGACAAACCAACCCACAAAGGATTGCCTTCGTTAAAATATCAATCCCAACCCGCTCTATCATGTGAATATAAGATTAGCCAGTGTACTTTTTAAAAGAATTGTTATATGAAAATGAGTAATATTTGATTATTGTTTGTAGTTCAAATGAGCAATATTTTATAAAGTTTAAATATGTATAGTATCTTAAACATTCTATAAAAGTTAGTTATTTATAATATTTGAACCTTTTAAAAGTTTTGATTTTTATAATATGTTTAACTTTTAATAATTTAAATATTATAATATTTTGAAAATTTTTAAAAGCTTAAAACTTTTAAAAGTTTCAATATTAATAATAATTTTAAACTTTAAAAAACATAAATATTATAATTTTTAAAACTTATAAATATGCTCAAATAAAAAAATTGTATTAAACACTTTATATAGAGTTTTCAAATTTGGAATGTAAGAAGTTAGAAGCATATTAGACTTATTTATAATGGTTTTGAACCTTTGTCAAAAAAATTCTAACCGATGTGAGATATTTTTTTTCTTCTTCGACGGAGTAAGATTGAGATCTCGATTATTTGTGAAATCAATATCCTAAGTTTACGAAATATTTTTGTTAAGTTTGGGCTAGCTAACAAATAATGTTGATTTGATTCAGATTTTATTGTTAAGTTTTAATAAATTGCAAATTTTATAGGATGAATCTAAAATAATTACTTAACTTTATAAGTTTCCTAAATTTCAGGACTGAACAATGTTTTCGAAATCAGTATTCCATATGTAGAATATTTTGTTAAGATTTATGGAGGCAGCTAATGATAATTTTATTTAATACTATTAATCCGTAGGAATCGTTTGTGAGATTTATTGATGTTTTACATTTATGATTTTTATTTATTAATGTTTATTTTTATTTTATTTTTGGATAACCCGATAACCCATTAATTGTGTCGGGGTTTATTCTCACCAGAATTCGACAGCTTTAATTTCGGGTTTTTCTGAAATTGACTCCACCCGTAAGTTATTTTGTACTTCTCTTTTATTTATATAGAGATGATTGCAAAGAACTTGACTCAATTTTGATGTTGCAGTGATAAAAACCAATCACAGAAACTAGGCCTGCGAGTTCGGATTTTCGGATTGGGTCGGGTTGGTTTTTTCGGGTAATCGGGTATTCGGGTTTTTGAAAATTGTTTCGAAGATAACCGAAATAAATTTCGGTTCGGGTCGGGTCGGTTTCCAGTTAATTCGGTTTTTGATTTTTTTGTCGAAATGAACCGAAACTCTTTGTTTCTAATAAATGGCTGCCGAAGAAAAAAATAAATAAAAAGGATTTGGGCCAGGCCCAGTAAAAGAATTAAGAAAAGAAAAAAAAAACATTGTCTTTTAATGGAAAACGGTGTGTTTTAAACTTTTAAGTCATCTTCAACCTTTTGACAAACCCTAAAATGAGCTTAAAACATTGACGGCGGCCATAGAAACACAGAGTCTCACCAAATCCGGCGAAAGAAGAGGAGGAAGATGAAGATCTCGGTTACCCGAACGGGTACCCATACCGAACCGAAAAAACTCGGGTAACCGATCAAATTTACAAAGCTTCCGATCGGTTCAATTCTCCTAACCGAAGCCAACCCGAAACCGAAAATTTCAGTTCGGTATGGGTCGGTACATTCGGGTCGGGTATTTATCGCAGGCTGAACAGAAACCATCAATCATTTTTAGATGCTATATTCCAGCGGTATAAAGTCAAAAAAAGAAACAGCTACTAAAATGCTTATTTTTTTCTTTTTGAGGAACCACAATTCTAACTTTAATCCTTAGTGATTGTGTTCGTCTTTTCTCATCTTTGTCAACTCAATTTTTGGCCCTTGTAGCTTCTTAGGTCCAAATCTCACTCTATTTATTGATGACCTTTATTGAAATCTATATCCGTCTCTTCAAAATCTCTGAGCTACTAGTGAAGTCTTTACTAATTTCAAACTTTTTTTTGTCTTATTTTATATTTTATGATTCCAAATGTCAAAGTTATTTTGAAGTTTCTTTCGTTATTGGGTGATTGATAGTAGGCTGTGAAGGCTGTAACTACATTTCAATGTCCTTACAGTTTATTTTCTTCTGACTAGATTAACTCGTGCTAGAACACAAGTTAAAATTCATTTATTTCTATTACACTTTTTATATAAAATATAATTTATGTGATTGTTTAAAAATATTTTTTGGACAATATGTGGTTGTCTATAACTATATTTGTGCTCATACACGGTTAAAATCTAGTGATTAAAATCAATACATGCTCTAGCACTTTGGTGACTGAAATTTTTTTAATAATTTTCCAATGCCTTTTTGTGAGAACTTTCTTAAATTTCGTAACATACTCCTTCTTCACCACTGCTTGGATTGTGTTACCATGTAAAAAGAAGTATAATCGGAAATTACTCTTAATCTGCAGAAGAGTGATTAAGTTTTGAGATTTTTTTTTATCTATATATAGTTAATTAAATATTGTTTGGAGATTTGATGATATTCTTTGGATATCTTTTTTAAGAGGATCTTAAATCGAGATTTAAGTTAATTAATGGTTACAACCCATATAACCAAATATCAAATAATTAATTTTATAACTCATATTAAATAGTCTACAAAAAAAATGTTGTATATTTCTGTTTTATTATATAAGGGATTATAACTTTTTACTTTTTCTTTTCTTTTTAAACTTATCAGACTCATCACTATCAGTACTTATATATATTTTTTTTCTAAAGCAAATTGTGACAGAAAGAAACAAAAAAAGTAAAAACCTTCCTTAAACCAGTAGTAATTAAAAATTATGTACAAATCTATATGTATTTTTTTTACATAATACTTTTGAAGTTAATCATTAAAAATATATCTTTTGAAATCCATTTCTTATCACTTTTTTTTTATCCTTTTTGACAAACTTATAATTAATAGTATAAGTTAAAAGTAAAACAAATATCTCCATAAATCACATAGGATTTGTAAGTAGTCTAATCCTTTATCTTATAAATCACAAGTCACTTGTCCAATAAAAATTTGCCACACAGATTTTGTGTAATTAAAAAATATTTAAAAACATAACAGTTATTTTTTTCTGTTGGTACGCAAAAAAAAAAACTAGATTTTATTGGTTTCTAAACTGTTCTACGATTTTGTAAAAAAAAAAAAGTTCCATGATCTCCACCTCTTTTTCATGAACTGTTCAAGAACCAATATAAATAACCTTCTCTCTGTTAGCAATTTAGCGAAACAAATATCTTCTATTTTTACAATGAACAATCTTCATAAATTATGCTTGAACATTTTGGAAATGATCAACTAGATCGTGGCTATAGGGTTTTGAAAGCGTGTCGGGGAAGAGGTGATCATAGGTTCATATTGGAGAGGGAGAGATTCTACAACAATAAATGATGTAGAAGCAGGGTTTTCAGAAATTTGGTGGAAGTTATTCAGCAAATTTTGGGTAAGTGATTAAATCAAACATCAACAGTAAAATATTATGGTGTTTTCAGTTTTGATTTTCATTTTATCTTATATAAACAAATCATTGTTGCCAGATACAAGCCGCTTTTTGAATGTCAAAACTCAAAAGGCTGAAAACACGATCTTTCGTAAATAGATAGAAGAGGAGCGGGAAAGAAGAGATTGAGGAAGCAAGTTAAAGAAGAAGAATAAACAAGGAGAGTCTTAAACCATGTGTTGAGTTCATTAATAGGTCATAGCTAAACCTTTTTTGCTCATTCAAAGTTTTATAAATAGTACAAATATTTGCATTTCATTGTCAATCATTTGTTGCACTAAATAAATGATGTCAACTATCTTTTGTATAATTGTTTTGAATGCATTGTGAATATATTTTAATTGTGACATTGCATATCATAAGATGAACCACTTTACTTTACCAATAATATTGTGAGTTGTGACATGTATCAAAGTATCATAAATTCAGAAATAATTTTTTTTTTTTTAACAAAAAGATCAGCTTATATTGACAGGATGCGGAGATGTACGCGCTTGGCGTACCAAAAAATCCGCACTTACATTTGCACTTCTTGAAACTAGAGATAAAGTTAAAGAAGAAAACTCCTTCCTGTCTATCTTGATATCCTCGAGATAAGTCTTGAAAGCCGGCCAGTCTTGAGGCAAAGACACCATCTTCACCAAGTCTGAGCAATCAGAATAAAACTCCACATCCCGATAGTCATGTCCAATCATGCAATGCATAGCCCAAACAAAATCTTCGACTTCAGCATGTAGGGGGGAAAGACTTTGACGGAAATTGGCAGCTCCCCTGGACATCAACGTTTCATCAAGGGATGAACACACCCATCCTGCACCCGCGAGAGCATCACCTGCTTTCCACGATCCATCTACTAAACACCGATAACCTGAACAAAGAGTAGGAAGGTGGCTTGTAGGCCCCCGTACTCGAGGACTAGAAGCGTTGGGTTGTGGGGAAGATTCCTCAACCTCATCCTCAGCTTGTGCTTGCAACCATGAAGACGCCTCACCGACAGCTAACTTTACGACCTCCTCCGGCTTCTCCATTTGATTCTCAAAAACTTGAGCATTTCTTGCTTTCCATATATACCACATGAGCCAAAGAAAAGCCACCACCTGAGCACCCGGATTGGAGGAACCTAGAAAATGATCCACATTGGCATACACATAATCCGTTGGAAACGAAACCGATCCAATAGGTACATGAGCTAAGGCCCATGCCTGCCGAGCTGGTGGACACCGGAAAATGGCATGATTGACTGTTTCCTCATCAGCTCCACATCGTGCACAAACCGAATCACAGGCAATTCCCCATCGTCGCAAGTTTGCGGAAACCGAGATGCACCCTGACAAAACCTGCCACGTGAAGTGCTTAATCTTTGGTGGAGATGGCACCCACCAAACCCCCGCCAGGAGGGGAGTAATATCTGGCCCATACTGAGGAACCTGAGAAGCCCTTATTTTCGCAGCACGTTCCGTATCATACCCTTATTTTACTGTATACTTCCCCGATTTTGTAAAATGCCAGCCTAGTGTATCCTCCAACTGAGAACTACCCAACGACAAAGCCCCTATCAAGGCAACATCTTCCGAATCAAAATGCTCATGGAGCACATCCAGACGCCATGAATTTGTTTGGCGATCTATTAAGTGAGAGATTTTTAAAGAAGGGTCCTTAAAAGGCCCCTTACTCAAAGCTGGTCTTGGGGATTGAGCTGGTATCCATGGGTCAGTCCATATAGAAACTGACTCTCCGGAGCCAACTCATATAATAAGTCCTTTATTTACCAAAGATCTAGCTGAGACAATACTCCGCCACCCATAAGATGGAGAGTAAGATCGTATCGGTTCCATAGGATTCGAATTCCGATAATACCTTCCCTTGAAAACCCGAGCAAACAGAGAATCAGGGGCCTCAATCAGCCGCCATAACTGTTTCGCCAACAGAGCTGAGTTAAAGTCATCGACATTCCTAAAACTCAGCCCACCTAACTGCTTACTACAACATAACTTCTTCCAAGCTAACCAACGCAAACCCCCAGACTGACCCGAACTCCACCAAAAATTTGCCACAGCACTAGCAAGTTTGGATGTGATGGTTTTTGGCAGCCGAAAGCACGACATGACAAAGGTTGGTACCGCAGTAGCAAAGGACTTTATCATAACCTCTTTGCCCCCTTTTGAAAGCTGTTTCGCCACCCACCCATTCGTTCGACTCTGAAGTCTATCCCGAACAAAGGATAAAACTTTCGTTTTAGACCCTCCTAAACTCTCCGGTACCCCTAATAAGAGCCCATCCCGCCTAGATTCGATATCCCAAGCACCCCTTGCATCTCCCTTTTGGCCACTTCATCAACCTTGTGCAGTGGCGGATCCAGCCAAAGTTTGGATCAGGTGCAAAAAGAGCAAAAATTAGTTTTAGAGGGGGTTTGAACTGTTCTCTTCTTGGATTATGTGGTGCATTCATTACCACTACACCACTTATATCAACAATGTTAATGCAAAATCAAACAACTTTTATATTTCATCTGGTGCAGTTTCACCCCCTCCAACCTATGTGGATCCGCCCCTGACCTTGTGCCCAAATTGAAGTGACGACTTCTCAAAATTAATTTGTTGTCCCGAGACAGCCTCATATTTCTTTAAAATATCCAAGATAACCCCACATTGATCCTTATCAACTTTGCAGAAAAAAAGACTGTCATCCACAAACAACAAATACATAATCGGTGGACATTTATTAGCCACTTTAATCCCTGTGATCTGCTTATCCATCTCGGCTTTGCGAAGATTAGCGATTAGCACTTTCGTACAGAGAATAAACAGATAGGGAGACAAAGGATCTCCCTGCCGTAGCCCTCTCTCCGGGACTATCAAACCATTAGGTTGACCATTAAGGAGAACCTTGTACTCAACCGAAGAAACACAGAACAAAATCCAGGTGATCCATTTTTCTGCAAAACCCATTTTTCAGAAATAATTTATAGTTTTGGTAACAATTTTTTAGATATTATTATTAATTTTCAAATTGGAAATTCTAAATATTATGTTAAACAGGAAAATAATTAGGATTTTTAGATAGTATTACTAATCCAATTTTAATTTCCAAAAGTTTAAATATAGTTTTATCACATGATATCTCAACAGCTATCTAACAACTTCAATCTTTTAAAACAGAAAATATATATATATATATATATATATATATATCTCAGTTAATATTATATGTTAAAATGTTTTATATACTCTTATTAATGAGATTATTGAAAATGTTGCGGAAAAATGAATTACATTTCAAAAAGTTAATTTAAAATTTGTGTCCCATACGTAGTACACGGGATAGAATACTAGTGTACTTATAAAACACAGAAAAAAAATAACTTTAGGCACCATTATGTCGCCACTGCAAATAATATTCACATAAGATAAAAAGGCAACCTTTTTCTAGCTTCCTTTTCTTCTTCGACAAGAATATTTCATAAACAATAAAGAAATGTAGACAATATGTATAGCGAACGTGTCGTTACAAATCCTATGTGTCAAAAAGTTCACTGCAATGAACTTGTGTCATTCTGAACTTGTATCAACAGGTCACACTCCTTGCTGAGGTCAGAAGAGGACGGGAGTGAGTCTAAACTTTCTATTAACTTTTGTTCCAACCTATAAAGAGGCCAACAATAATCTCATTCTTACATCAAACTTTCGTGTTCTGAACTTGCTCTTACTACATTTGATATATAATTTCTTTTTCCCATTATTAATAAAATAAATTAAGAAGTATGGTTTCTGTTACCGAATTTGTTCACTTCGTAGATGACAATGTATGTGGAATGTGCATTGGAGGCGTCGTCACTAGAAGCGATCAAGCATTTGAGTGTGCTCACTCTGTTTATGTAGAAGATGGTGACAACGATGATGACGATATCTATGACTATGCTCCAGCAGCATGAATGGATCAAATATACATGAACCATGATTTTGCACCTGTTTTTATATATTTATGGTTTTTTTTTTCCTAGGGTTTCTTAATGTTAGTTGATTTAACACTTCTTTCACTATATGTCACTTAATATATGCTTCTCTCGAGTTCTCTTTTTGTCTCACGTTACGGAAATGAACGAGCGAATTTCAAAGCAATAATGTTTTATTATACACATACGTGCACCTGATTATTATCCTACCAATCGTTACCCATGCTACATGCACATTGTATCTTGCAAAATAAAATAAAAAGTGGGTTATATAATTCTATTTCCCAAATTATAACTTTACAAAGGATAATTTGAGATATGAGATTGGTCTATCAAGAGTAGTGAGGACTTGATAAAGAGTCTTCAATGTGGAAAACATACAAAGTATTATACCAAGTGGTCTAATAAGATTAGTCATCTAAAGATGAGTGAGGGAACCATGTACTTGTGGCTGATCGAAGATCATTAACGTGAGTAACAAGTCCTTAAAATTGTGTGATATCCTGAATGGTAATGTGAATGGTTCTGATTTGGATCTATCATCAATACATCGAGTAGCATTACTCTTTTTTTTTTTGTCAAACACATCGAGCATTTCTCACCTTCCAGTTTTCACAAGTTATCGGTTTCAATAAAGCCTGAGGATACAGTTAATATTAACTCGTGAGTTTTAATCTATTAAAGGATTACATCAAAACCTCTGGCAGCATATATATATAGAAACAGGCACGGGAGGTGCAAAGCTAAAATTACTACCTTTGGGTATTTTTTTATAAAATAAACTTTATAAAAAAAAATATCTAGATTGATTAAAATTTTGTGCATTGTAATTCTACCTATAAACTGGCAGATCAGATTATTTTTTTTACAGCAACATTAATTTTTGAATGAGTTAACAAATTATTTATAGGGTAGTCACAACGATATTATGAACTCGTTGATATTCTCTTGAACATTTACATATCTGCATTGAACTGTTTTCATTTTATTCACAACTCATGAGAACAACTAAAGAGAAGTTGAGAAAATTAAATAACGATATCAAACGAGATCATTAATGTCAACAAAGCAAATAAAAAGCCCGAAGCAACAAAATCACTATAACAACCGATTTTCTACGGTTTGGTCTAGAACTAAATGTAATGAATCCACTCATGCCGCTGGAGCGTAATCATAGATACCATCGTCATCGTCATCGCCATTTTCTACATATGCAACCTTACGGTCTTCAAAATCTCCATTATTACAAGTCACATCACCTCGGATGCATGTTTCACGTACTTGGTCACATTTGCACAGAACAAACTTGGAAACAGAAAACGACAATGTCATTTTTTCGGTTAGTGAAGAAACGAAAATACTATATAAAGCAAATGTGACACAGTTACAGTCTCACAGAAAGAGGTTTACGAGGTTGGTGAATGAATGAGAGATATCGCTAGGATATTTATATGTGCAACAAAAAGGTTTGAAAAGATCTGGACTCATTGTGTCTTCAGGTCAACCACAGTAAAGAGTGTGATATGCTTAAAAACAAGTGTGCTTGGCACAAATAGAAGACTGCTTTTATTCCGACACGTAGAATTTGCTTCCGACACATGTAAAGCTAGCAGCACTGACTGATTCAATTACTTATACTAAAACAAAATCCTTTGTTTATGGAATTACCAGTTGGAATAAGAAAATATAATTTGTTAAAAGCTTAGCTTAATTTTCAAAAAAATGTAAGCATATCCAGAAAAAATCTCTTAAAAATTTGTGAAAATAAAAATACTCTTGATCCAAATTTAAATTTTGAAAGATTTTCATTCCAGTCCTAATGAGTCATACCCCGACAGTTTCCCCAACATCTACAAATCCATAAGATAATTTTCTAATGACTTATGAAGAGTTTAATTATAAAACTATTGCAGATACTTTCTACAAAAAAATAAAGATACATTCTAATTTGCTTCCTCAGTTTATATAATTAAATGGAAACAAAAAAAATTCTTAAAAAAAAAATACTAAACTATCTGGAAATCACATAAACATTTTTTTTTGGATCCCACCTCAGCAAGGTTTGTGACATGCTGATATAAAATTGTGAAATGGCACAATATACATTACGAATCACTTAAAACTTTTGTACTTATAGTAAAATCTACAAATCAGAGACAGCTAACGTTTGGCTTTTACACCATTATGTTGCCACTACAAATGATATTCTCATGAGATAATTTTATAAATTTCATTCTTTGAAAAGAATATTCGATCTATAAAACTAGAAGTAGCCAAATAAGAACTGTAACAGTAACCCAATGAGGGCAGACGTGTCAGAATAAATCCCATGTGTCAAAGAGTTCATTGTAATTCGTAATAACTATTGTGCCATGCCACAATTTATACTACCATGTCACACTCCTTGCTGAGGTCTAAACATACATCAACTTTTGTTTCACTTATAAAGAGTCCAATGACCTTTCTTCCTTTCATCAAACTCAAACCAATCTTTTTTGTGTTTTCATTTTCTTTTCAACGCTTGAATTTGTATTTCATTCTAAAGAAAAGAAAAATGATTTTTGTCTCCGAAACTGTTCTCTTCCTACATGAGAATGTCTCTGAAACATACAGTGGAGTCAACATCAATGATCAAGTATTTGAGTATGGTCAAGCAGCATTACTAGAGAACGGTGACAACGATGATGACGTTATCTATGATTATGCCCCAGCAGCATAAATGGATCTGATCATATTTTATTAGGCTAAAGCGTAGATAACTGGGTTTATATTAGCCATGACTTTGTACTTCTTACATTATTTTTTTAATGGCCCTAGCTACGCGCATCTTTTGTGTTTGTCTACTTAACACCTTCACTATAAATCGTTCAACATTTTATTCTCTCATCCTCATTTGATCTAAACTGTATATTTCAATAAAATAGGACAACAATTTTTTTTTTTTTTTGGATAAGAATGTGAATTTCATTAAAATGAAAAGTGTGTAATAAATGGATTAAGTGGATTGATCAACAAATGAAAAACCAGCTGCTGTCTATTAAATGGTTGGGCGATCGTCGGTATGAGCAAGGTTTACAATTATGGTTTCAATATAGGACGTGACTTTCAGCTTTCTCCTAGTCTATTAACCAAGTTTATGTTTTAAGTTTTTTTTTTTTCAATTTTTAATACTTTTTGTTGCACTAATTGTAAAAGCGTATTTTTTTTAATACAATTTAACATTATATTTTTTTTTAAAAGTATGTAATAAATACAAGCAGCATAGAAATATAAAAACATCCTTTGCCAAAAAGACTAAGAAAACAAGGAAGCTCTACCTTATACGGGAAGATGAGTAGATTAAACTAGTCATATTTGATCCAAATTTGCAGAAAATCTTTAAATTGATTGCCATGTTGCTTAGCCAAATTCGCATCCTTGATTTGTCGGTCTAGCGCTTTGAAGAGAACAAGAGCATCAGTAGATATGCAGTTGGGATATCTATTATTGTGTTCCAGCCAGATAGCATAAAAGGTAGCTTGAGAGGAGATATTATCTTTGACGTCAAGCCAGGCCGAGAAAGCTGTTCAAGTGTGAAAGATAATATCTCCCCTCACACTTGGGCAGCTTTCTCGGCCTGGTTTGATGTCAAAGATAATATCTCCCCTCGTTGCCTCCGTAGAGTTATTGCTCTATACTCTATTATAAATGTAACATCCGCAAACTAGAAATTGAATTTTTGGTTGGGGTGTCGATCGACACCACTTGCGGATGGTTTAATCGGTTTGATTTTAATCCTCCGGTTTGCGTGGTTAGTTTAGAAGAAGCCCTAGACTCGAGTTTAAAAGGAGGAACTTGACTTCCTTTGTCTCTTTAGCCGTTTTTCACACTTTTAGAGAGAAAAGGAGAAAAGAGAGTTCCCAGAGACTGTTCTTGAGGTATTTGGAGATCTTTTGCTCTGTGAGTGAGTTTTTGTGACATCCTGATTTCAGAGACTTGCGGAAAGGTTTAAAATAATTGATTTGGCCACCTATGTCACCAAAAGTGCACTTATCTTTTCGGTCAAGGGTCCTGAGAGAACTCCATAGTTAAGCGTGCTTATGCTGGAGTAATCTCAGGATGGGTGACCTTCCGGAAAGTGTCTGTCAGAACTGTGCGAGTGAGGAAAAACACAAGGAAAGATCATGTGGTGATTTGTAGGGACGGTAACAAGTCATTAAAGCCTCCCGGACGTAGCAAACTGACCGTCAGATATGGATGGGCTCACGGGCCTAATGAGAGGACATGAGGCCCATTAAGGAAGGTGGGCCCATGGACTGAGAGTGGACATGTGGCCCACTAAGAGGTGGCGGTCGGGGTGTTACAAGTGGTATCAGAGCTGAACCCAGAAGAGTGTGGAGTCGAGTGGGCTCACACCATCAGGGGTGACGGTCTTGGTGCGCAACGAGGACTTTGTAATCTGTTAGTGGGGGTGAATTGTGACACCCCGATTTTAGAAACTTGGAGAGAGGTTTAAAAGAATTGATTTGGGCGACCTATGTCACCAAAAGTGCACTTAACTTTTCAGTCAAGGGTCCTGAGAGAACTCCACAGTTAAGCGTGCTTATGCTGGAGTAGTCTCAAGATAGGTGACCTTCCGGGAAGAGTCTGTCGGAACTGTGCAAGTGAGGACAAAACACATGGAAAGATCATGTGGTGATTTGTAGGGACGGTAACAAGTCTTTAAAGCCTCCCGGACATAGCAAACCGGCCGTCTGATATGGATGGGCTCACTAGCCTAATCAGAGGACATGAGGCCCATTAAGAAAGGTGACCCATGGACTAGGAGTGGACATGTGCCCATTAAGAGGTGGCGGTCGGGGCGTTACAAAACTGAAACGACCACACCCGAAAATCTAACTCTCACATAGGATCCATGAGAAACGATCTCAGCGGAACCTCATAATTCCGACAAGACAACCAGCATAGGAATCGCTTCTTACAAAAATTTCAATATATAAACCAAACACCACCTCATCTAGTTACTGAGTCGCACAACCAACCACCCCTAGTGACCGAGTAACAAGAGAGGTGGGCTAGAATATTTGATTTCGTCCAGCCACGGACAATACTTCCCAAAAATATTATAATTCACTATCAACTCCTCTTGTGTTGAACGGCACCTCCACTTGGTGTCGAACGTCACCCATCACACCACTTGCGAACCAACACACACATCGACGCTCGCGACATCACTTCCGTTGATCTCCCATCATCCAAACCTAACTCCAGCTTACCTCCTAGGACCTAAACTCACAACAACATGTCGTTGTCGACCGACACCACCTCGGTGTCGCTCGACACCCCAACCTTACCACAAAACCGTCTATGCCAGACCACAATACAAACACTTGATTAAATCACAAATCAACCGTTTATTTCACAAACCCACCGTTGGATATGATAATTGTAGCACCAAGAAGCTACCTACCAAATTTCAGCCGAATCGGACTCTGTTTCATCCTCAAAACGTTGCCCCAAAGTAGCTATCTCCAACCAGTTCGCGCAGTCCATCTGCAGGTGTTGGTGTCGAACGACACCAATCTAGAAATCATGATCTGAGCCTCCCTTCAAGCTCCTTCTCACCGTAAATCCCTAATTCTCCAGAACCAATGATTCTCTAATCGATCTAACACTAAAACAACATAACTTACCCTGATTACAACCATGAGAAAGCCTCCTTGTGTCTCCCAATCCACCACCAATCTCCCATCCTTCCCCTCACACATGAAGAAGATGGATCTCCCTTCTTCTCCTCTTATGCTCCCAAACAATCTTCTTTCTCCCTCTGTTTCTCTCTTAAAGCGACAATAATCGGCTTCCCCCAACCCTTAAGTTGATTCCCACTTAAATACTCCGGTTTAGGGCTTCCCAAACTGAGACAATTTCAATTTTAACGATTTAAAGCAAACCGGTCGAACAGGAAATGGTTGGTGTCGACCGACACCCTCCTTGGTGTCAACTGACACCCACCCCCAAAACCGAAAATTTGGTTCGCAAATGTTACAATTCTCCCCCACCAACAAGGATTCATCCTCGAATCCCGCAACAAGTCTATCCACAAAGGACCTATGTGAAACCGTCACCACGGCTCGCACATTCTCCAACCGGGCTGAACATCGTCAGCCAAGGTTTTCTGTGCAACATTCCGCACATCCACGTGACCCAACAGCCCACATAATCCTGACTCCACTAGTCAGCACAACCCAAAACACGAGATTAATCCCGACCTACAAGGTCTACATCCAGTCACTATCCTCATAACAATGTTCTTGACATTGTTTGCTCTCTCACTCATACATTCTCAGGTCGCAACCTTCAAACTGCACTGTCTATGCTCTTAGACCGTCGTCCTCGAGCTATACCCTCTCACTATCTTCACCCTAGAGATCTCGGTACGAGGGGAACTACTCATCCCCTCTGGGGAACTAATCATCCCCTAGGAGAACTAATCATCTCCTTTGCCGCTCTCACGGTCACAACCCGTCAAGCCCGCGGTGCACCAAGGGAACTAATCATCCCCTCAGAAGAACTAATCATCTCCCCAGGAGAACTAATCATCTCCTCCGGAGAACTAATCTTCTCCCAAGGAAAACTAATCATATCCTCATGAGCAAACAAGTCCTAACGTCTATAAGCATCTCCCGACCGGAACTATCTCCTGTGGTTCACATAAAACATCGCAATGTCCTACCAACCACCATATCCCCTCACTCGAATATCACCACCACCATGACCACTCTTCAGGCCAACCCCAGTCATCCCTCCAATAAAGCTGTGTATCCACCTTCTTCCTAAAAATAGGTAAGTTTCAATTATTAATAAAACTTCCCATTTTTAGAATCTGCATGTTCTCTTAGCACCATGAAATCACCAATCAAAAATCCTTGAGAACTGATCATCTCATTTATGACCACTCTTCAGGTCATCCTCTAAACATTCCCGCCATTCAGGGCATTTGACATGCTCTTTCGAAATATAGACAAGTCCTAACTATTCATAGAACTTTCCATTTTTAGAAACTTCCTATTTATGGAAACTTTCCATTTTTAGAATCACATAATCATCCAACACACCACACATCAGGATTCCATAAGAACTAATCATCTTATTCAATCCTCTCCCACCAGCATTGTTAAAAAAAATTGCAATATGGTCCACTGGGCGTGATCAACCTGCTGCCACACTCACAGCACCCGTTGAAGTGGCACCCACACTAGCCCCACTCTCAAACTTCCTCTTGACCTGCATGCAAATTCCTAACCTGCTATCTCGTGACACTCCGAGCCACTCCAGTGAAATAAGTTCCCGACTTAACTTCTCAAACACCAAACAATTTATTTCCTACTTAATCACTTCTAGATCAAATATCTCAACAACATATCTGTGCTTTTTTTTCCGTAGAACTTACCACGTCTAAACGACCTAGACAAGTCTATAACCATTATAGAGTCTGTCCTAGAACCATATATGCTCTGATACCAAACTGAAACGACCGCATCCGGATTCCCAATCTTCACATAGGATCCATGGGAAACGATCTCAGCGAAACCCCATAATTTCGACAAGACAACCGGCATAGGAATCGCTTCTTACAAAAACTTCAACAAATACACCAAACACCACCTCATCTAGTTACTGAGTCACACAACCAACCATCCCTAGCGACCGAGTAACAAGAGAAGTGGGCTGGAATATTTGATTCCGTCCAGCCACAGACAACAGTTCCCCACGAATATTCCAATTTACTATCAACTCCTCTTGTGTCGAACGGCACCTCCACCTGGTGTCGAATGTCACCCATCGCACCACTTGCGAACCAACACGCACACCAACGTTCACGACATCACTTCTGTTGATCTCCCCTCATCCAAACCTAACTCCAGCTGTCCTTCTAGGACCTAAATTCACAACAACGTGCCGGTGTCGACCGACACCACCTCGGTGTCACTCGAAACCACAACCTTACCACAAAACCGTTTATGCCAGACCACAATACAAATACTTGATTAAATCACAAACCAACCGTTCATTTCACAAATCCACCGATAGATATGAAACTTGTAGCACCACGAAGCTACCTACCAAATTTCAGCCGAATCGGACTCCGTTTCATCCTCCAAACGTTGCTCCGAATTAGCCATCTCGAACCAGTCCACGCAGTCCATCTGCAGGTGTTGGTATCGACCGACACTACAATGGTGTCGAAAGACACCAACCTAGAAATCACAATCTGAGCCTCCCTTCAAGCTCCTTCTCGCCGCAAATCCCTAATTATCCACAACCATCGATTCTCTAATCGATCTAACATAAAAACAACAAAACTTACCTGGATTACAACCATGAGAAAGCCTCCTTCACCAATCTCCCATCCTTCCCCTCACACATGAAGAAGATGGATCTCCCTTCTTCTCCTCTTATGTTCCCAAACCATCTTCTTTCTCCCTCTGTTTCTCTTTGAAAACGGCAATAATCGGCTTCCCCCAACCCTCAAGTTGATTCCCACTTAAATACTCCGGTTTAGGGCTTCCCAAACTGAGCCAATTTCAATTTCAATGATTTAAAAAAAACCGGTCGAACCGAAAATTGTTGGTGTCGACTTACACCCTCCTTGGTGTCGATTGACACTCACCCCCATAATCGACAATTTTGTTCGCGGGTGTTACAGCTTTCTTCCTGGAAAGTGTGGATCCATGACTAAGGACGTGGTGGAAAGGTTGCTGTGGTGCTAGCTTCGTTGTTTGGGCTTAGCTCTCATTTTTTGGCAAAGGTGAGTGCATGAACATGGCTTATCTAAGCTGAGATCTCTATTTCTATGATATTAGTTGTCTTATGTGGATGTCTCTTATGGTTTTTATGTGTTTTTTGTGACTCCTGAGGCTTGGATTCGTTCATGGATTCGTGTGAGACGGATGAGAGAAGATTAAAGGCGAGCTTCGGAGTTTCTGATAATTCAGCATCGGCGTCGGTCGACACCAACACGAGGACGATTCGATAATTTTGGCGAGTGTTGTTCGACACCATGTGGAGGTGTCGGTCGACATAAACCAGGGTTTCGTGGATGTGGAGCATGGTGTATGTCGACACCAGTTGTGGTGTCGGTCGTTACCCTTTGGTGTCGTTCGACACCCTTCTTTAGTAGCGGTTTATGATGCAAATGCTTTGTATATTGCCTGGTTTGTTTTATTTGTTTCTTTTTTGTGGCTTTAGAGATCTTATTGCTTGTGTGTATAGCCCAATAGATGGGATGATTGCCTCACTGAGTGTTTATAAAATACTTATGCATCTCAATTTGTGTTTGTGGTACAAGTAAAGGTAAAGTGTGATCGTGGAATCAAGGCAATGATTAGGAAGATGTTCTAGTGGTTCGATTGGGTGTTGTCTGGTTTCTGTTAAGTGGCTAGAGTTTAGTCCTAGAATGTTGTTTAGGATTTCTGGTTCATTGTTTTATGTTGGATTGGATTATTGTTCTAGTTGGTATGGAATTATTATTGGTTATTTGATTATTGAATATCTTATTGGTTTAATGGTATCGCTTATATTATCCACTGTTGTTTGATTGGTATTAGGTTGTTAGTGTTTAAGGGATCACTAGAGTATTATTATTATTATATAAAAAATGGGTCGGGTTGTTTCAGTTTTGGTATCAGAATCCTTACGGTTCTAGGTTTGGGTTCACTATGTTTTTTTTTGTTTATGTTATGGATTTTGTATGATGTGATTGATTATGTGAGTTAGCCAATGTGTGTGTGACATGAAGTCTTAGAAAATCCTCTTCGATCTTCAGTGAGATTCCACAGTATGTTAGGTTTCTTTGTGTGGTTTTGGATTATTTCTATGCATGTTTGCCTCTATTCTTGGAGGAGCAGTGGTTAAAGGTGGTTGAGTTGTTGGTCATGGACGTCGGCGTTGTCATGGTTGTGGTCGGGCGGGTTCTCAAGGCCAGCGAGTGTGTGGTACAGAGTTCCACAAGGAGGTATGTCAGAGGGTCGCAAGTGTATCAGAAGGGACCAGAAGGGGTTAGCCGGTGAGCGTGCCGGACGTACAGGGAACCCAGGTGTGTGGTTGCAGCAGGTGGAGCCCAGGGTCGAGATGATCGCCTTGCGGATCTGTTGGCGTGTTGTTGGAGCGGTTACCGAGAGGGATACCTGTGCAGGCTCCAGTTGTGCAGCATGTGGCAGGGTGCAGCCGAGGACTGCGGATGTTGAGGAGTCTTCATCATTTGATTAGGAGGATGGAGCAGTTGTAGATGACCGGTACGAGATTCTTCTCAATCGGTATCGAACCTAGAGAGGCGGATAGGTGGATATATGCAGCTGGTTGAGATATTTCTCTGTTTGGTGGGTAATCCAGTTGGATTTTGGAACTTGAGTGGGCAGGTATAACATTTCAATGTTATACTCAGACCACAAGAGGCACTTTTCGTCATGAGATGTTTATAGTCATTAAGGATTGTTGCTTCTGAGGGGATGGTGATTCCCATGACTACCGATAGCTCGAGGGGCTGGGGGCTCCGAGAGTGGCAGAGAGGATGATGTTCCCTTGAGGGGATGACTTGTTACCCTAATACCAAGATCTTGAGGATTGTGGTCCAAGAGTGAGATGGTATAACTTGAAGATGGTGGTCTGAGAGTGAGATCGGTATGGCTTGAAGGTTGTGATCTAAGGGTGGAAGAGTTAGGAGCAAGCAATACATAGGACGTGAGTAAAATCATAACGACATAATGTAGTCCTCGAGAGTTGATGGTGGTTTAATCTTAGATTTTAGTTGTGTTGGCCGATGGGCCAGGGTTTTATGATCGGTGCTGATGTGATCGCAGGACGCGACCTCGGCCAAGAAGACCAAGACACGCCGG
Organism: Camelina sativa; assembly: GCF_000633955.1. Lineage (NCBI taxonomy): Eukaryota > Viridiplantae > Streptophyta > Magnoliopsida > Brassicales > Brassicaceae > Camelina > Camelina sativa. The sequence goes on from NC_025701.1 coordinate 26,071,252, forward strand.
ACGCGACCGAGACGCCTGACCAAGACGCATTAGATGCGACCAGGACAACCTCTTCAGACGCGGCCAAGGCTCCAACAATCCTTCCCGGAGCCACCACACGTTCCAAGAGCTCAGTAAAGGCGGCCAAGCAGCGGCTCAACCTATTTGTCCGATCATTCTTCCAACGCCAGCCATCCCATGAAGACTCCGAAGGCTCAGTCCGCTTAGTCTTCACTCTTTCCCAAGAGTGAAGACGATCAAGTCGTTAAGCAAGGAAGTGTACTCTTTTTCCTTACTCCGGGTTTCTCCCAATAGGTTTACCGGAGAAGGTTTTAACGAGGCATGGAGCTAAACGCACAACGCCTTAAGCCGAGTTGCTTCCCGCGCAAGGCCAAGGCGGTTATCTTTTTTATTTCTTATTTGGTTTAAATTCGAACTTTGGGGAATATTCCTCTCTTGATGCTTTTGTTTATGGAGCGTCGTGTTCTTATTGCAAATAGATTACGTCAAAGGATGATGTGCGGATCAAGATGAATCCACGTGTCCTTAAGCCCCTACCTAGACCTAACTATTTAAACTCCTCTTAACCTTTGTTCCTCTTTTAGAGTTGTATGAAAATAAAACTTTTCTTCAAGAGAGATTCTTGAAACTTATCTCACTCTTCTCTTTCTTCAATCCGGGATTGAACCTTGAGAAAACCCTAACAAGCCTCGTACCGGGTTCGACCTTGTTAGAGACCGTATCAAGAGGAGAGTCAAACCTCTTGTGTCGTCTCTCGATCCACTCTCATTTTCCCCCTCGCTTCGCTTTCATCTTTCCACCTTCAAAACCTCGAGTTCTCCTTCATAAGTCCTCGAGTCATCATCGTTCCATCTCGACTTCTTACCACCATCGCAACCACCATTTTCACTCGAAAGTCGCAACCGGCCGCATCCGTACGATACAAAGAGACCTCACGACCGTAATCCTAAACGGCTCGTTTGAATTGCTTCAAACTCTGTTTCCCTCGTTTGTTTCTCTTATAAATCCGAAGCCGTGAATCTTTGCCGAGGAAAGTTGCACCGTTCGTGAGTTGGCCGAGAGCACAAGTCGCGATCGTACCGCAACCGCGTCTCCGGGTCACATCAGGTGTGGTCATGAATGTGTGGCTGATGCGTCAGGATTGTGTGGTCGGTGGTGCTGGAGTCCCGGGAAGGGGAGCTACAGCAGGTATGAGCCGGGAAGGGAAAGGTTATCAGGTGCATAAGTTCACGAGAAGCCTTCATGGCAGGATAAACTTATCGTTGCAACGATGGTGGATGAAGTTCATTTGAGATGGACATGGTTGCTAGATTCAAGGTTTTGGTAAGCGTGTTGGGGGAAATAAGTCAAGTGGGTTGAGTTGGCGGTTTGCAAAGCATTTGATGTGGTGAATCAGAATATGCGAACGTTTGTTACTTGTGTGTTTTATTACGCTTGTATCGATGATTTGCTGTGGAGAATTTCCAAGCATAAAAGGTATTTTTTGAATAAGCTATCTTGTGGAAGTTTTCCTAAGAGACAAGTTACTAGAGGTTCTTGGACGGACAAGAGGTGTTGATATTCGGGTGGTGGTGAGTTGATGTCGGCATACTTGATTATTAGTCTAGTAGATCTGAGGAAGTAACCAGAGGATTTGTTGAGCAAGGGATTCATCCATCTTAGTGTGTCGCTGTGAGGAGCGCCAGTGTTGTTCGTTAAGAAGAAGAACGAGAGTTTTCGTTTGTGCATTGATTATAGGGGTCTAAACCGGTTCACTGTGACGAACAAATACACTCTTTCGAGGATTAATGAGTTGGTGGACCAGTTGAGAGGTGCTACTTGCTTCTCCAAGATTGATTTAGCGTCGGGTTATCATCAGATTCTGTATAGACAAGGAAGGAAGACTACATTCAGGATGACATATGGGCATTAAGAGTTTGTGGTGGTGCCTTTCGGGTTGACTAACGTGCCAGCAGCGTTCATGGGATTGATGAGCATTGTGTTTCAGGAATTTCTTGACGTGTCTGTCATCATTTTCATTGATGATATCCTGGTTTATTCTAAGAGTCCTAAGAAGCATGCTATGCATTTGAGGGCAGTTCTGAAGAAGCTGTGAGAGCAAAAGTTGTTTGCTGAGTTGAGCAAGTGTAGTTTCTTGCAGCAAGAGATGGGTTTTGTGGGTCACATTGTGTCTGCAGAGGGGGTTTCTGTAGATCCGGAGAAGATTTAGGCTATCAGAGATTGGCCTAGACCGCAGAATGCCACGGACATTAGGAGTTTTCTTGGGTTGGGTCGCGATGTGCGATGTCTGCCAGCTAGCGAAGGCTGAGCATCAGGTTCTGGGTGGCTTGTTGAAGAGTTTTCCCATTCCATAGTGGACGTGGGACAAGATCACGATGGATTTCGTGGTGGGTCATGGTGGACCGGTTGACTAAGTTAGTACATTTTCTGGCCATTAAGAAGACTGATGGAGCAGCGGTCTAGAGTAAATCGTTTGTGAAGGAGATAGTCATATTGCATGGTATGCCAGCGAGTATTGTGTCTGATAGGGATTCCAAATTCACTTCGGTGTTCTGGAGGACATTTCAAGCAGAGATGAACACTAAGGTGCATATGAGTACAGCTTATCATCCCCAGACAGATGAAAAATCAGAGAGGACGGTCCAGACGCTGGAGGATTTGCCGAGGATGTGTGTGTTGGATTGGGGTGGCCATTGGGCAGATCACCTGAGTTTGGTAGAGATTGATTACAACAACAGTTACCAGGCGAATATTGGGATGACTCCTTATGAGGCATTGTATGGGAGGCCATGTCGTACACCGTTATGCTGGACTCGGGTGGGGGAGGTACGAGACCTCGAAGAAGATTTAGGTTCTGAAGCTGAACATGAAGGAAGCTCAGGACCGGCAGAGGAGTTATGCCGATAGGAAGAGGAGAGATCTTGAGTTTCAGGCGGGAGAAAGAGTGTACCTCAAGATGGCCATGTTGCGGGGTCCGAACGGTCATTGATAGAGACTAAATTGAGTCTGAGGTATATGGGTCCGTTCAGAGTGATTGAGCGGGTGGGAATGGTAGCATATTGGCTGGAGTTGCCTGAGGTTATGCGTGCGTTTCAAAAGGTTTTTCATGTGTCAATGTTGCGGAAGTGTGTCCGCGAAGATAATCAGTTGTTGGCTAAGATTCCCGAGATTCTTCAGCCTAACATGACTTTGGAGATGAGACCAGTGAGAATTCTCGAGAGGAGGATCAAGGAACTTCGGAAGAAGAAGATTCCTTTGATGAGAGTCTTGCAGAACTGTGATGGTGTTGAGGAGCAGACTTGGGAGCCAGAGGCGAGGCTGAAGGCAAGGTTTAAGAAGTGGTTTGAGAAGCAGGCCGTGACTTAAGCTTGTCTAGCCTGTTCCCAGCTGTAGTCCGTGGCTGGAGCGGGAATGGAGTATTCTAGCCCATGTCTTTTGTTACTTGGTTGCTTAGGGGTGGTTGGTTGTGCAACTAAGTAACAAGATGAGGTGGTGTTTGGGATACAAAATTCTGTGAGGCGGTTGTTAAAGAGGGAAAGTTTCCTGAATTAAAAGTTTCTAAAAGTGAAAAGTTTCCAAAAGTGGAAAGTTCTAAAAATGGAAAGTTAAATGGGAATCATAATTTGTCCATTTTTAATGGTTGGGAGCCTTGGAGGGGCTTGTGTGGTCTTTGTGGCGGACTGTTGAGTTAATGTGTGCCTGTTTGTGGCGGTCTTTATAGATATTGTGTGGCCTTTGTGGTGGGGTGTTTAGCCAATTGTGTGACCTTTGTGGCGGGCTGTTTAGCCAATTGTGTGGACTTTATGGCAGGATGTTTAGCCAATGTTGCCTGTTTAGGCGGTCCTTCGAGATGGGTGGTCTTCGCGACGGTCCTTCGGAATGTGTGGCATGTTTACAAAATCCTTTGGGATAAGTGGTCTTCGTGACGGTCCTTCGAGATGTATGGTCTTTGTGATGGTCATTTGGGACAAGTGGTCTTCGTGATGGTCCTTCGGGATGAGTGGTCTTCGTGACAGTCCTCTGGGACAAGTGGTCTTTGTGACGGTCCTACTTAGGACATTTGTTTGGCCTTTGTGGCAGTCCTGTTTAGGACATTTGTTTGGCCTTGGTAACAGTCTATTCAGACATTTTTGGCCTTTGTGGCGGTCTTGTTTAGGACATTTGTTGGCCTTAGTGGCAGCCCTTGTGGCATGTTGATGATCCTTGTGTGGTCATGAGGTATTCCAGTGAGGGGATATGTGGTTGGTAGGACATTGTGTTGTTTTACGTGAGCCACGAGAAGGAAACTTGGTTAAGGATAGGGCTCAGACGTATTCAGAATTGTTTGCTCTAGGGACAGTTGGTCCTAAATGATTCTTGGGGGACTTTAGTTCTCCTAGTACTGCCATATTCTGAGACTTTGTGGCTTGAGAGTTTGGTTGGTATATCGACTTCGGATGACGATTCGGGGTGCGCTGTAGAATGGCAACCCGAGAGACAAATATTGGACTTCCTTATCTATTATGGCATGCGGGCTTAGGCCCGATGAGGAGCCAATATTATGGCATGCAGGTTTCGGCATGTTGAGGAGCCAATAAAAACTCAAGGTTGAGGCTTATGAGTAGAGGAAAGTCCAAAAATCGAGAGCAAATAATACCCGGAATGTGAGTCTACTGCCCAGAGGTGCGCTGTAGGATGGCAACCCTTCGTAGATCAGTCGGAGTAAGTGCGGGCCATGGAGAGGGTTGCAGGTTTAACTCAGATTAACGAGCTCTATAATTTTCTATTTGTTGCAGGAGGATGCTAGCCAAGAGGTTCTTATCTTATAGCAGCTATGATGCCAATGTGGAAAAAAGTACACTTGCACAGCTCATGCAAACTGCTTGTTGCCCGTTATCTTCATAATTAAATGCCATGGCTAGACGAATTTCATTTTTTTTTTTTGGCGAGAGTGGCATTGTTGAGTAGTAATTGAGCTTAATTATACCTTTTTGTGTACTATTAATAGATGAACGATATTGATTTGGCAAGAGTAAAAGAGCAGAGATTCAAGCAATATCTGACCTCTAAAGATATCTCAACCGAAGGGATTGATTTGTCTGTCACTGCCATTAATTATAGGAATGGGATTTGACCAAGGTACAAAGCATTTAGGCTTAATCCACCAGGTGAAATGGTAAGTATTTTATTTTCAAGACCAGGGAACAGAAAAGAAGCTGCGGGTGATAATGTCTAAACTTGGTTGATTTCTTTTGTTTGTTTTAGGCCAAGTGTGCTCAAGTGTTAGAGGCCTATTATGAAGCAGGTTACAAAGACAATAAACTTGAAAGTTTTATGGAATTATCTCTGGGAACATGTCTCATTATTGGACATTTTGATGACAAACCAGTTGAGTTGGTAGCTTCCACCCAGTGTCGGCCCATAGGTGTATGACGCCTAAAGCACATCTGAAAATGGTGCCCCTTAACCCTAGTTTTTTTTTTTTTCAAAAAAATTATATAACTATGCAAAAAATTACCAAAAAGTTCATTTGTTTTAAAAACAATTGTACATAAACATCATCATACAACACTTGTTATCAAAAGAAAAAACATCGTCAAGTTTCTTCTGGTGAAATTTAGAAGAAGAGGAACCGTCAAATTGAAAAAGTGCGGTTTTTTTTTCTTAAAGTTCAATTACTATTTTTAATCATAAATTTTTTATGTTAGTTAATAACTTAATATAAAGGAATTTAGATAAAATAGAATATTATTGTTGAGATACAATAGGAAGAAAAATCACGAATACTACAAACGTGGGGTTTGAACCATGCACAAAAGACTCAAAATCAAAGAAAAAAAACCACTATACCAAAATAACTTTTAGAAATTTGCTGCCCCTAAAATGCCTATAACTAGGTTTTTACCCGCGGTACACCGTGTGACTAAATTATAAATTATTATATTTTAAATAATAATTTTTAATTTATTTATTTTTTAAATTCCCAATTAATTAAATTTTATCTAATTAATTTATAATTTTGTTTAGAACATTTTTTCTTCTTCTTAAGTTTTATACAGTTTAGAACCTAATTACATGAAATTTGTTATTAGATAGAATATAAAATTTTAAAACACTTAGTTTTGTTAACTTAACAGAGGCATATATCTATATGGTATATTAGTATATATTTTTATATGTATATAATTTTTTTTTTGGAATATTAAGAATGTGTTGTAGTATGTGTAATATTTTGTAGTTCATATACTAAATAATTTATAACTTAATTTTCCAAACTATGACTACAAATATATAGTATATGAAATAAACTAATAGATTTAGTGTTGGTTCTATAGTTCAAACCACTGTTTTAAAAATCGGTTTAGGCGCCCGTGTAATCGCCGGTTACACGCTAGGCGACTGCTCACCGCCGGGATTTCACCATAATCAGTCAACAAATCGGAATTATCAAAAAAAAAAATTTGAGAGCTTTTGAACTTGTAACTCTGTTTTTTTTTCATAGATCTGTAACTATGAAGGCTGAAACTATAAAAATATTAAATAAAAATGACTAATAGTCGAGAAAAATAAAGAGGCGGCACTTTAAATTAGGGTTTACAGAGGTTACAGATCGAAACTATGTGGAAGAAGACAAGGGTGTTTTTGGCATTTCACATTTATTAAAAAACCTTTAATAAAAAAGCGAAAAATGAAATTGTGGGGCTTGAACAGGTGTTCTGTTGGGTTTCAAATACATGTGAAACCGCTGGACCAATCTTAATTCTCGGTAATTTGTTACACATTTATAGATAAAAACCCTAAAACTAGTCCCCGATTAATCCTCGATTTTCCGATTAATCGCTAGGCCCTCCCTCACCGCCCGACTAACGCCTAGCGATTTTCAAAACATGGGTTCAAACCCACCATGCTAGGCGGATCACGCAACATGTTCAAAGATTTTTAATCCGCAAAAACTCATCATACGAAACCCGTGAAAGTAAAATATAGTATGTGAGGTTAAAAGTCATTTTTTTTTATCAAATCAATCTTTTATTCACCTCCTTATAAAAATAAGGAAATAAAATCTGTATACATTTGCAATTATGTTTGTTACCTTTTATAACACTTAATTTCTATTAAAAAAATTGAATATAGGTAGAATTAATTTGTTTATTAAATTAATTAGTTAATACCAATGGCATGCTCTGTAAATAAATTCCAACTTCAGGATTTATTTGTTAAATGTCTCCAAAAATGTATATATAGATATTTGGCGCCTAAAACCCTTGCTTTACGAGTTTTAGGTCAAAGTCGGCACTGCTTCCACCGAACAGGTATCTGTTTGTTTTTAGGTGACTTATTGATATCTATACATTGATTGCTTGATATATTTTGACTTTTGGCATTTTTTTTCTTCATCCTTCAGGCTGCTGTTTTTTTACTTTTAAACAACACAGATAGATTAAGCTACACTAATATCTTCAACCAATTAGAGTTAGAGAGCAATGCTGAATCTAGAGTATTACTTGCAACGTTGCTTAAGACACTGTCATGCGCAGAGCACAGGATTCTTGAAAAGGAACCAGACTCAAATATCATCCATCAAACTGATTTCTTCAAATTCAACTCCAAGTTCACCTGTGGATAGAGTGATGACAGTTAGTCTATGCAATATGAATGGTGCGTGTGGTAGAACTTTAGTTGATATTGGCGATAGAATTTACCAGGCTGCAAAAAAAATCAAAAAACATAGTGAATGTCATTCTTATACTGGATGTGTCATATAAATCATAACTGATCCACCTTACTTATTTTTTGTTAATGATGTTTACCTTTTACCGGTGCCTGGTGGTGGGTAACGAAGTTATGTACTTCAAACTCTGAGGATTTTCCGAATCTCTCTCCAAAATGTACCTGTGGATCAAGTCCTCAACCTGCATCTTGAAATCAGATACTTTAAGCGGCCAAAAAAAACCTAGAAAAATTCAGTGTCTCTTATACTAGTTGTCATAATTGTTTTGTCTATCTGACTTATTTTTGTTAGAAAATAAGTACCTGAAACCGGTTCCTAAGTAGCTCAACTATCGCCACTATCAACTAAAGTTCTACCATTTCTTATTGTACTGTATATATACTGTATATACTAAAGTTCTATCATCTTATTTCTTATTGAACTATATATTTTTTTACCGTTTTGTAATGTTATATCTGTTATGTAGATTAACCCACAAAAATATATGATAATTTTGGTGGTATATTTTATTCAAAATTTAAGATTTCTAACTGATTTTAATGATCAAGATATTATTTTATATATCATTTACTTCCCACTCACAATTAGTTGTCATCCACGTTAGTTCATTTTGTACTTTAGGCTAATATTATTAGAAATAACTAATTTTTAAAAAATATAAACGGTATATCAAATTTATCAAATATTTTTCTGCACTGTACATTGGTTTGACAGCAACATCTTATTTATTTAATATTGTATATACAACTAAAAATAAATGAAAAAAATTAAATCGAATATAATGTTTTCAATACATAATGTTTTTGATTTTTTGGATTTTACCTAATTTATATAATTCGTCGATTTAAAAATTCTATCTTGACCCGTCGATTTTTTGGATTTTACCTAATTTACATGAATGTTTCATGTAAATTTTGAGAATATTTATGTTTGTTGAATAAATAATGAACTTGTTAAACCTTTAATTGACTAATATTATATGATAATAACATGATACGTGATAATAACGTGTAATATTATTTATATATATATATAGAATATATCTCTCTCCGAACTAGATAACTCCTAATTCTAATTCGGATTATCTTGAGTGTCTCTTATCCTTATCTCTCTATTGTAAGGATAACTTGTATTCTAAGCTTCAAATATTATCCAACAAATTTACATAAACTGAGTAGGTTTATTATATTTTTTTGGTTCAGTTGGGATTTGTTATACTGATTTTTTTCTTCTTTTTTTTTTTGTTTGTGTGTGTTTCATTCTCATAGTTAAATCGTGACACTTGGGCAAGTGAGACATGTTTCTCAGACTATCAAAACCCACTTCATCTTCTGGCAGGTTTGATACAGAACATCCCCTTTCGTTTGCTTAAACTGAAACACTCTTCACAGAACTGGTTTAGAATCCCACCTATTTTGGTATTAGGTCCATCATAATACAGCAGAAGGAAGAGAGGTTTGCACATACTACAAGCTTGAAACCTTTCCCTTGGTACTTGTTATTTATCCAAGCACTGGTCAAGAGATGAAAAAGTGGTCTGGAATGGTCACACCCAAGGCTTTGCTAGTGTATTTATCTCCGTTCATGCACTGTGGTCCTTGTGAACCCGTTGCTTCTCTCTCAAAGAAACAGTTAAGACCCTTGACTCCTCATTCCAAACCCAAGGTTAGTTTACAACTTTTCTGCAACTGCACGGTCTCTAGTCTGTTGGACAAAAAACAAGATTGATGGATCTTTTAATCGGATTTATTCCTGTAGAAGAACTGCAACAATCGTTAGCTGTTTCCTTAGATGATTACAACAACAGACATCAGATGACCAATCAATGATAACGACAGAAGAAGTAGAGCTGCTGTCAGCATTCCCACCTCTCCCAGAAGAACCAAAGGGAGGCAATTTCAGCGTTACATGCAAAGTTGGTATCTGTTTACCCAACGAACAAAGAATCCAGAGGTATTTCCTCAAAACAGAGACGATTCAGGTCTTTGAATCCTAATATTTTGATCCTTTTTTGTGTTTTTTTTATCTGATATCTTGTTACTATCTCCATTGTAGCTTCTCTGGTCTTTCTGCTATTCTCATCTTGCGAAATCAGAGAGGAAGAAGCCATTGAAGCTAACACTAGGTCAATCAAAGACAAGAACATTGGAGTATGAATCTAACTTAACATTGGAGCAATCTGGTGCTGCCAATTCCCTTGTCTTTGCTACATGGGAATGAAAAATCGTATCTCTATAAAACTATTATCTATTATGCTGTTTCTTAAGGATCTATCAGATTCGTTGTTTTTAACTCGAATTTCTACAAAAGCACATTATGATATTTGAATATATATGCAATGAATGGAACAGTCATCTGTTATTCGATTTTGCATGTTTTATAATTTCAGTAGTTGTGTGAGTTGTTGTTAGTTGAAATTCCACACTACTAGAATATGATAGCATGGGTTGATATTCTAAATGTAATTTAAAGAAATTTAAATAAATATAGTATATATTATTATACGTTTTATATTGTTACTAGATAAGGCCCGCGTTATTACGCGGCTAAAAATTAAAAAAATTATTGACAATAATTAAGTAGTAATATACATATTTTTAGATTTTATCTTGTAACATTTTAATATTAAATATGACCTTCTCATATTTCATTTTACTATTCTCTCAGTTTCATTATATAACAGTTTTGAGGCTTTTTTGATCTATTTTATAATATTTTTTCAAATTTCTTATAATTATTATTAATATAACAATTAATGACTATTTGAACTGTGCAGTATATTTTCATTTTGGTTGAAGTTTTATAAATGAGATAATATTTATTGTTTATTAATCTTTATGCTTTTACCCAAAAACTATTACAGGACAGGGAGTATCATTTAAATATCTATACCATCATAATAAACCAAATTTTAAGTTTAATTACACATTTCATCGTAATGCATAGAACTAAATATTTATATCAAACAAAATTAATATATGATATCAAATCTCTTAGTAAGAATTGAAAATACAAATAAAAATTAACAAAATATAATTCGCAAAAAATCTGAATCATCATTATTTAAGATATATTTGTTATGTTGTATTAATTTTACCTCATGTCATAATCAATTTTAAATGAGTGAAATTTATAAAATAAAAATATATATAAAGATATAGAGACATTCTCATCAAATAACTGAAGATTCCTTCCTATAAATTATAATTTATTTCAAATGATCTTATGTTTTAACATATGCATAATAAAATTACAAAAATACATGTGTTGAAATTATAAAATCAAACATAAAAAAATTACTCATATTCTTAAATGATTTTTTAAAAAATGATACAAATTAATATCAGAAATATTTTTAATCTAAAATAAATTTCATCGTTAGACATTCGATTTAGTAATCATATTAACTATATATTGCATCGTAAAACCATATTTCACTTCTTCATGGATTAGAGTTGAAAATTTAATAACAAAAATAATATGAGCATCATATGTATATTGGTTAGTATTTTAATTTAACAATAAAAATAATCAATAAAAAAATCAGTTAACATCCACAAAATTTTTGGAAATCCAAAAATATCCTAAATATTATTCTTCTATATGTCATAATTTCATAAATAATACTTTTGTCAATTTTCATCAATTAACAAAAAAGTCACTCCTACAAAAATATTTTTTCTATTTTTTTTGAGGTTTCTCATATTACTATATGTATTAAAATCTTTAAAATAAAACATGTAAAACTATAATAATACACATTATGTATTGAAATTTTTTCTTTTTAAGTTCATTATTCTTTCAAGGTTTTCTGTACTTACTTACAATAAAAATTAATATTACAATGATAAATACAATTTATATCCTACTAAAATTATGTTAAATAACTTATGTTATTCTTTTTCACTTTGTTATTCATTATTTACTGATTAATATGCATGCTTAATAAATTAAGTTTTTGCTTACACATGTCAAATTTTATTGAGAACACAGTATAATATAATTAGCATACAATGGAAAATATAATGATTTTGTTAGTTTTCTTTTTTGATTTAGGAAAATAAAATTTTAAAATATAAACATGTAAAATTTAGTAAATATAATTAGCTGTCCTACTACGTTTACAAAAAAAAACTGATTTTTTTGACACGTGTCAACATCTTATAAATACATTTGACACGTGTCACGATCTTGTTAATGAGTAACTTTGACATCAAGCTTTATATAATAAGATGTTTATTATCCTACTATATTAATTGGGAGGTACAAATATGAAACTAACCTTAAATGTGTTAAAAATTACATTCAATTGCCATTAGAAAAACTTAATTAAATAAATATAACTAAAACGAAAATGGAGGACACATTAAATAAAATAAATTTTAGAAAAGTAAAAAAAAAAATCTATTAGAATCAAAACTAATCCGTATTAAAAAAAATTAATAGCTAAAATTTTAAAAATCTAATCGAATAAAATCTACAACTACAAATTTTATCCTACTATATTAATTGGGTAGTACAAATATGAAACTAACCTTAAAATGTGTAAAAATTACATTCAATTTCCATTAAAAACTTAATTTAGATTAATTAATTAATTAAAAAATGAAAATTGGGACACATCAAATAAATAAATTATAGAAAATTAAAAAAAAAATCTATTAGAATCAAAACTAATTTGTACTTAAAAAAAGATTAACAGGTAAGATTTTAAAAACCAAATTGAATAAAATATATAGCTACAAATTTTATCAAAAAAAATTTCCACAACAGATTAAAATTATTACAGACAAGAAAAGGAAGCCACACAAAAAAACAATGAATGTTGTTTTCAAAGAGGTTTTTTAGAATTTTTACTAGCTATATTTAGTTGCTCTTTTTTACATGTTAGTAAGGATTGTTTAGTCGACAAAGGTTTAAACAATTTTATTCATTACATGCAAATGTTTATTGACAGGTTTTCAATAAACATTTTTAAAATACAAAAATTATAATCTAAGCAAACCAAATTTTTAATCACAAACTATTATAAATAACATAATAATAAAATAAATTATCACAAATTTTTATTTAAAAAAATTTCAGTCCGCGATTCTCAGCGGGTTAGTACCTAGTGTGTTATGAAAATATATTGATGTATGTCGATTTTGTATAACTGATTATTATCTTGTTAATTCGGTGGATATATCCAGATTTTTTTCTCTTATTCTATATATATTTCACTTTGTTGATTTTGTGTGAAAAGCGTAACAAAATTGTTTAGATTATTAGATATAAGGAATTGATTTGTTTAGAGATTTTCTAATATGTGCACCCGTTTGTAATGAAATGATGTATAGACATTTATAATATTACAAATAATAACTTTAAGTTATGGTTTTTATTAAAATGGTAAAAGTTCATTACAAGTAGAATGTTATATTTGCAAATGTACTTCCATTTTAATAAGTAGGAGATTAAATGTTATATTTGCAAATGTACTTCCATTTTAATAACTTTAAGTCATCTATTATTTTTATTTTAATCTTATTTTATTGATTAATTACTACTATTATATTAACATTTTGAAGTATATTTGGTAATCTACCCTTTCAGTTTATACTTAATTACATGGAAGGTCTTTAGAAACAAATATTTCTGTAACATCCGTGAACCGGAATCTCGGTTTGGGAGTTGCATCGGTTGATGCAAGGTATGCATCGGTCGATGCAAGGTTGAGTTTGTGCGTTTTGACTTAAGTCAAACGCTGCGTTTGGGTTAGGGAAAACCCTTAGATGCGAGTTTTGTCCCATTCGTGTTGATTGGCCGTTTTGGAGAGCGAACAAGAGAGAGAAAGAGTTCTTGAGAGTTTATGGAGTTTTCTTGGAGATTTGGTGCGTTCCTGTAGAGATCTGTAGCTGGGATCGTTGTAAGAGCTTCCTACAGGCTAGTTCTTGCTTGTTTATTGTTCAGATTCGTCTTGGCACAGGTAAGTGCATGACCATGGCTTATCTAAGCTAGAGGAACCTTTAACTCGCTTGTTTGGTGTTGTTAGATGTGTTAGATCGTAGTTAAGGACGTTAGGAAGCTTTCTTGTGGCTTGGGAATGAGTTTCTGTGGTTGTAGGAACGAAATACGGCGAGAAGCTTCGGGAAATCACGGTGCTCGACGTTGCGTCGATCGATGCATTGCTTGCGTCGGCCGATGCAAGTGCGAGGACGGCGCGATAAACTTTAGGGTTTTCGTGTTGCGTTGAGCATGCGTCGGTCGATGCAGACTGGGTATTGGTCGATGCAAGTTGCACTTGCATCGGTCGATGCAGCTTCTGCGTCGGTCGATGCTTCCTCAGTTGTTATCGGTCGACGCATGTTGGCATCAGTCGATGCCGAGTCCTGGTTTGTTGTTGGTTGTGTGTTGATTGTTGTGTGTGTTTATTGGATACTCTATTGCTTGTGTGTATAGCCTAGTAGATGGGAGGATTGCCTTACTGAGTGTTTGTAAAATACTCATGCATTGCAATATATGTTTGTGGTGCAGGTAAAGGCAAAGTGTGATCGTGGAATCAAGGCGATGAGGAAGGGATGTTCTAGAGGCTTGATTGATTGTGGTCTAGCTATTGTTAGGTTGCTAGATTAAGTTGTTGGAACATTGTAGTATGTTAGTTGTTGGTTATTTCTCTATTTGGATTATGGTATTCGTTATTGGTTTGATTATTGGAATTCTTTTGGTTTAATGGAATTTGTTTTATTTGGTTATCCGCGGTTACTGATTGTTGATAGGATGTTAGTGGGTATGGGACCACTAGTGAATTAAGGTATAAAAAAAAAAAACGGGAAGGGTTGTTTCAATTTCCAAATTTTATCTAATTTTCATAAATCTCTCTATCTAATTCAAATATAAATATATGATTCTCCTTTCACTTTTATTTGATCTTATATTTAAATTATTTTGAACTATAATATAATGTATTTACTTAATAAAATTTCAGATTTTTTTGGCATACGATATAATTCAAAAAATTTTAAACGGACATATATTACTTAATCGATGAATAAAAATATATGTATAAAATATCCCATATCGCTTGGAAAAACAGGGCAATTGTTCAAAGTCATATTATAAAAGAAACCAAAATGATTCTCAATACAAATGAGTAGGGAGCTTGATTTATCAGACATTAAAATTTATAATTTTTATTTGGTTTTATTCCGCTTCTTTATTTAAATAATTTAAACTTTCAAAAAAAGTTAAAATATCATTAACTCGATATTACACTAATCATTATTTTAATTGACACTATTAATATTAGGATAACAGACATATATAATTAAGTTGATTAGCTAAAGGTCTTAATTAAATACGTGTATTCTCTTTTAAGCTGAGAGATATTTCTATTCCATTCAAACAATAAACCATGCAATTTA
>NC_025701.1:26087519-26091368 GCF_000633955.1 Camelina sativa
AGGATATTTTCCTTTCGCTTAGGTGTCCCGACCGGTACAGGGTGGATCTGGCAGTGTTTTACTTGTCAGGAGATGCTCGTGTGTGGTGGAGGTCGGTGACAGCACGGAGGGTGCAGAGGGGTATGTCTTGGGGAGATTTTGTGGGGGAGTTTAACTCCAAGTATTTTCCTCAGGAGGCTCTTGATCGTATGGAGTCATGGTTCTTAGGTTTGACTCAGGGGGACCGTACAGTGCGGGAGCTGGATGCAGAGTTCAGTCGGCTTGTGGGGTATGCAGGCAGGGCATGGGAGCCAGAGTCGGCTCAGGTGCGGAGGTTTTTGTTGGCTCTGCGGGATGATTTGAGGACTCGGTGCAGAGTGAGGAGCTATGCTACGAGAGTGGAGTTGGTTGAGGTTGCAGCTGGGATAGAGGATGACTTGAGGTCACAGGTGGTTGTGGTCGGTTCTTCGGTGTAGCCACAGCAGTCTCAGCCGCTTTCTGTTCCTAGCAAGGGCGGCAAGCCTGCGCAGGGGCAGAAGAGGAAGTTTGATGTTATGCAGAGATTGAGGCACGGGGGTGCGAAATGCTTTGGGTGTGGTAGCAGGGACCACAAGGTGACGAGCTGTCCACAGAGAGGTGAGCAGCGGGCAGCGATAGAGCAGCGGGCGGTGACGGAGCCGCGGATAGATACTCGAGTGTGTTACTACTGCAGAGAGACGGGGCACATCAAGCCTCGTTGTCCCAAGTTGCAGCAGAGGGCAGTAGCAGTGTTGCAGGCTGGAGCTCAGCCAGGGGTGCAGCAGGGTGTGCAGCACGGTGTGCAGCCGGTGGGTTGGATTGAGCCGACGACTCAGGTGTACTCGACCCAGGAGCCCGGTGGCACTAGTGCAGGAGCGATCACAGGTATAACTTCTGAGATTCGAACTTAGTCAATTCAATAGTTCAGATTATATTTGTTTTTGCTTGTGGTCAAGTGTTAGGTTCTCAACACATGAGATTTGTGTAGGGACCTTGTTGGTGGGCGGGTTTAAGTCCCATGTTATGTTTGATTCTGGAGCTTCTCATAGCTTCATTACTCCGGAGTGTGCCGTGAGTGCGGGGATCAGAGGGGATTCTGGAGAGCGTTCAGGAGTTGTCAGAGTTGCTGGAGGCAAGTTTCTGAGGGTTATTGGACGAGCTGGAGGAGTTGATATTCAGATCGCAGGAGAGTCGTGGCCAGCGGATTTGCTTATCAGTCCAGTGGAGTTGTATGACGTCATTCTTGGTATGGATTGGTTGCATCGGTATAAGGTGCATTTGGATTGCTATCGGGGTAGAGTGGAGTTTGAGCGTCCAGGAGGGAAGTTGGTTTTTCAGGGTATTAGACCGACTTCGGGGAGTCTCGTGATCTCAGCCGTTCAGGCAGGGAAGATGATCGAGAAGGGCCGTGAGGCCTATCTGGTTACTATATCTATGCCAGAGTCAGTGGGGAAGTCTACGGTTAGCGGTATTCCGGTTGTGGAGGACTTTGAGGATGTGTTCCAGTCATTGCAGGGATTACCACCATCTCGGTCGGATCCTTTTACCATTGAGCTGGAACCGGGGACGATGCCGTTATCCAAGGCTCCTTACAGGATGGCTCCAGCAGAGATGGCAGAGCTGAAGAAGCAGCTGGAGGATTTGTTGGGCAAGGGTTTTATCCGTCCTAGTTGTTCACCGTGGGGAGCTCCGGTGTTGTTTGTTAAGAAGAAGGATGGGAGTTTTCGGTTGTGTATTGACTACCGGGGTTTGAACCGAGTTACTGTGAAGAACAAGTACCCTCTCCCGAGGATTGATGAGTTGTTGGATCAGTTGAGGGGTGCTACTTGGTTCTCCAAGATCGACTTGGCTTCAGGTTATCATCAGATCCCTATTCATGAGGCAGATGTGAGGAAGACAGCCTTCAGGACGAGATATGGGCACTATGAGTTTGTGGTGATGCCGTTTGGGTTGACAAACGCGCCAGCTGCGTTTATGAGATTGATGAACAGCGTGTTCCAGGAGTTTCTGGACGTGTCAGTCATCATTTTCATCGACGACATCCTGGTATATTCTAAGAGTCCTGAGGAGCATGCAGTACATCTGAGAGCAGTGTTGGAGAAGCTGCGGGAGCAGAAGTTGTTTGCTAAGCTGAGTAAGTGCAGTTTCTGGCAGCGTGAGATGGGGTTCTTGGGTCATATTGTTTCAGCTGAGGGAGTTTCAGTGGATCCAGAGAAGATTCAGTCCATCAGGGAGTGGCCGAGGCCGCAGAGTGCCACTGAGATTCGGAGTTTCCTGGGGTTAGCAGGTTACTACAGGAGGTTTGTTCGGGGTTTTGCAAGTATGGCTCAGCCGATAAATAAGCTTACAGGGAAGGATGTCCCATTTGTGTGGTCACCAGAGTGTGAGGCAAGTTTTGCAAGTCTCAAGCAGATGTTGACTACCACGCCGGTGTTAGCATTGCCTGAGCAGGACGAGCCTTATGTTGTGTATACAGATGCTTCTAGAGTGGGGTTGGGTTGTGTACTTATGCAGCAGGGGAAGGTTATAGCTTATGCTTCGCGGCAGTTGCGGAAGCATGAAGCTAATTACCCTACTCATGATTTGGAGATGGCAGCAGTGATCTTTGCTCTTCAGATTTGGAGATCCTATCTGTATGGTGGGAAGGTATGGGTATTTACAGATCACAAGAGTCTGAAGTACATTTTTACTCAGCCTGAGCTGAATTTGAGGCAGAGGCGTTGGATGGAGTTAGTAGCAGATTATGATTTGGACATAGCTTACCATCCTGGTAAAGCTAATCTGGTTGCAGATGCTTTAAGTCAGAAGCGGGTGGCTTCGGCTCAGGAGCAGGATATGGAGGTGTTGGTAGGTGAGATTAGTGCATTGAGTTTGTGTGCTATCTCACAGGAACCTTTGGGTTTGGAGGCAGTTGATAGAGCAGATTTGTTGAGCAGAGTGAGGTTAGCTCAGGAGAGTGATGAGGGGCTGGTGAATGCCTCTAAGGCTGCGGGTGCAGAGTATCAGGTTTCTGCTAATGGTACTATCCTTGTGCATGGTCGGATCTGTGTGCCCAAGGGTGAGGATTTGAGGCAGGAGATACTGAGAGAGGCTCATTCGAGCAAGTTCTCTATTCATCCAGGAGCGACCAAGATGTACCGTGACCTCAAGCGGTACTATCACTGGGTCGGGATGAAGAAGGACGTAGCTGATTGGGTGGCGAAGTGTGATACTTGCCAGCTGGTGAAGGCGGAGCATCAGGTTCCTGGTGGTTTATTACAGAGTTTGCCTATTCCAGAGTGGAAGTGGGATTTGATCACGATGGACTTCGTGGTAGGTTTGCCTGTGTCGAGGACGTTTGATGCTATTTGGGTCATTGTGGACCGTTTGACTAAGTCTGCGCATTTTCTGGCCATCAAGAAAACTGATGGAGCAGCGGTTTTGGCCAAGAAGTACGTGAGGGAGATAGTTAGACTGCATGGTATGCCTGCTAGTATTGTGTTTGATAGAGATTCCAAGTTCACCTCGGTACTCTGGAAGGCATTTCAGGCAGAGATGGGCACGAAGGTACATATGAGTACAGCCTATCATCCTTAGACGGACGGTCAGTCAGAGAGGACGATCCAGATTTTGGAGGATTTATTGAGGATGTGTGTGCTGGATTGGGGTGGTCATTGGGCAGATCACTTGAGCTTGGTGGAGTTTGCTTATAACAACAGCTACCAGGCTAGTATTGGGATGGCTCCTTATGAGGCCCTGTATGGGAGGCCGTGTCGTACACCTTTATGTTGGACTCAGGTGGGGGAGAGGAGCATATTTGGTGCAGATTTTGTTCAGGAGACCTCGGAGAAGATTCGGGTTTTGAGGCTGAAC
>NC_025701.1:26092918-26109529 GCF_000633955.1 Camelina sativa
GTTGTGCGACTAAGTATCAGGATGAGGTGGTGCTCGGAATGCGGGTTGATTGCTCCGGTTATTGTATTTTTGTCTTATTGTTCTGTTGTAATTTCGTTGAGGTTGTAACGATTATGACATTTTGAGATTAATAAGATGAGTATTTTTTCTTTATGTTTGACTGTTGTTGTCATGGGAAAAGAGAAATAGTTCGGGTTTCTATTTTTGGAAGTTTCCATAAATAGAAAGTTTCCACAAAAGGAAGGTTCCAGAATTGGAAAGTTTCTAAAAAGGGAAGTTTTGTGG
The DNA here is from genome assembly GCF_000633955.1 of Camelina sativa. Taxonomy (NCBI): domain Eukaryota; kingdom Viridiplantae; phylum Streptophyta; class Magnoliopsida; order Brassicales; family Brassicaceae; genus Camelina; species Camelina sativa. The sequence goes on from NC_025701.1 coordinate 26,093,204, forward strand.
AAATGTTGAGGTAGATCTAGCCGGGAGATACTCGTTGGCATCAGTATTTGTTTTGCTCAAGGCCGTGTGGGCCCAACTCATGTGATACCGATAACTCGATGGACTTTGTGGCCAGAGAGTGGGAGTGGTATGTTGCTTCGGATGACGATCCGAGAGCGCGCTTGAGGGTGACGACCCAAGAGCGGGATATTTGAGACTCCCTGGATACCGTAGCTATGAGCCGAGGCTCGGCAGTGAGCCGGTATGTCTCGAGGGTTGCGACCCGAGAGCGGGGGGAGTGTGTGTGAGTGACTTCCTGGATGCCGTAGCTTAAGGCGGTTGGCCTGATAGCGAGCCGGCATGATTCGTTGGTTGCGACCACGAACGGGGGAAGCACTGAGTTGTGAGCAAATTGTGTTTATGATGCGAGTATATTGGCTAGAGGGAGACCTCGAGGGTCAGTCGGAGGTGTGCGGGCTGTTGCGACAGTGGCACGGGAAACCTTGGCTGACGGTGTTTGGTCCGGTCTAGGGATGTGCGGGCCATGATGCGGGATTCGGGGACGAATCCATATTGGTGGGGGAGAATTGTAACATCCGTGAACCGGAATCCCGGTTTGGGAGTTGCATCGGTCGATGCAAGGTATGCATTGGTCGATGCAAGGTATGCATCGGTCGATGCAACGTTGAGTTTGTGCGTTTTGACTTAAGTCAAACGCTGCGTTTTGGGTTAGGGAAAACCCTTAGATGCGAGTTTTGTCCCATTCGTGATGATTGGCCGTTTTGGAGAGCGAACGAGAGAGAGAAAGAGTTCTTGAGAGTTTCTGGAGTTTTCTTGGAGATTTGGTGCGTTCCTATAGAGATCTGTAGCTGGGATCGTTGTAGGAGCTTCCTAGAGGCTAGTTCTTGCTTGTTTATTGTTCAGATTCGTCTTGGCACAGGTAAGTGCATGACCATGGCTTATCTAAGCTAGAGGAACCTTTAACTTGCTTGTTTGGTGTTGTTAGATGTGTTAGATCGTAGTTAAGGACGTTAGGAAGCTTTCTTGTGGCTTGGGAATGAGTTTCTGTGGTTGTAGGAACGAAATCCGGCGAGAAGCTTCGGGGAAATCACGGTGCTCGACGTTGCGTCGATCGATGCATTGCTTGCGTCGGTCGATGCAAGTGCGAGGACGGCGCGATAAACTTTAGGGTTTTCGTGTTGCGTCGAGCATGCGTCGGTCGATGCAGACTGGGTATTGGTCGATGCAAGTTGCACTTGCATCGGTCGATGCAGCTTCTGCGTCGATCGATGCTTCCTCAGTTGGCATCGGTCGATGCATGTTGGCATCGGTCGATGCATGTTGGCATCGGTCGATGCTGAGTCCTGGTTCGTTGGTCGTTGTGTGTTGATTGTGGNGAGGCTTGTTCTTGCTTGTTTATTGTTCAGATTCGTCTTGGCACAGGTAAGTGCATGACCATGGCTGATCTAAGCTAGAGGAACCTTTAACTTGCCTGTTTGGTGTTGTTAGATGTGTTAGATCGTAGTTAAGGACGTTAGGAAGCTTTCTTGTGGCTTGGGAATGAGTTTCTGTGGTTGTAGGAACGAGATCCGGCGAGAAGCTTCGGGGAAATCACGGTGCTCGACGTTGCGTCGATCGATGCATTGCTTGCGTCGGTCGATGCAAGTGCGAGGACGGCGCGATAAACTTTAGGGTTTTCGTGTTGCGTTGAGCATGCGTCGGTCGATGCAGACTGGGTATTGGTCGATGCAAGTTGCACTTGCATCGGTCGATGCAGCTTCTGCGTCGGTCGATGCTTCCTCAGTTGTCATCGGTCGACGCATGTTGGCATCGGTCGATGCCGAGTCCTGGTTTGTTGTTGGTTGTGTGTTGATTGTTGTGTGTGGTTATTGGATACTCTATTGCTTGTGTGTATAGCCCAGTAGATGGGAGGATTGCCTTACTGAGTGTTTGTAAAATACTCATGCATTGCAATATGTGTTTGTGGTGCAGGTAAAGGCAAAGTGTGATTGTGGAATCAAGGCGATGAGGAAGGGAAGTTCTAGAGGCTTGATTGATTGTGGTCTAGCTATTGTTAGGTTGCTAGATTAAGTTATTGGAACATTGTAGTATGTTAGTTGTTGGTTATTTCTCTATTTGGATTATGGTATTTGTTATTGGTTTGATTATTGGAATTCTTTTGGTTTAATGGAATTTGTTTTATTTGGTTATCCGCGGTTACTGATTGTTGATAGGATGTTAGTGGGTATGGGACCACTAGTGAATTAAGGTATAAAAAAAAAAAACGGGAAGGGTTGTTTCAATTTCCAAATTTTATCTAATTTTCATAAATCTCTCTATCTAATTCAAATATAAATATATGATTCTCCTTTCACTTTTATTTGATCTTATATTTAAATTATTTTGAACTATAATATAATGTATTTACTTAATAAAATTTCAGATTTTTTTGGCATACGATATAATTCAAAAAATTTTAAACGGACATATATTACTTAATCGATGAATAAAAATATATGTATAAAATATCCCATATCGCTTGGAAAAACAGGGCAATTGTTCAAAGTCATATTATAAAAGAAACCAAAATGATTCTCAATACAAATGAGTAGGGAGCTTGATTTATCAGACATTAAAATTTATAATTTTTATTTGGTTTTATTCCGCTTCTTTATTTAAATAATTTAAACTTTCAAAAAAAGTTAAAATATCATTAACTCGATATTACACTAATCATTATTTTAATTGACACTATTAATATTAGGATAACAGACATATATAATTAAGTTGATTAGCTAAAGGTCTTAATTAAATACGTGTATTCTCTTTTAAGCTGAGAGATATTTCTATTCCATTCAAACAATAAACCATGCAATTTACTAAAAAAAGGCATGCCCATTTCATTTTGAGAAATACAAAATCATGCATGGAGTATCTATGTAATCCAACCAAAGTAGTAGCATTTATGAGTATTATGCAGTCATGCTGCTGGAGCATAATCATTGATATCATCGTGGTCAAGACTGTGCTTTTTCATGAAAACAATGAGGTTTAAAATGAAAATTTTATTTAAAATTCCTTTAAAACACCAACGAAAAATCAGGACGATATATAAAGACAAACACAGCAAAAGCTTAATTACTTTCTTATTTAAATTTGAAGATTTTACTGTATGTTAACTTTTCAAGCATTTGTTGATCTTAATTTGTATAAAGAGACCATATATTTTTAAAGAGTAGCTTTAGAACCCCGAAAATGTAGGCACGGTCCTGATCCTCGTCACCATTTTCTACGTATGTAGCTTGGACGTATAATTCTTGATCGTTATCAGCAGTGTTGCCACCAACGCAAAACTCACAAACGATGTCACATCTGCATAGAACAAATTCAGAGACACAAAACATAGTGTTCTATACTTGATGAACAAAAAAACTGCTAGATAAAACATATGGGAACGGCGACGGTTTATACATTATGGCATGAGCGGAATGGGAGGAAGCATGGTGAGACACCGAACCCTGCTTCTCACCTTATTCAACTAAACGACAAGCAGATCAGAGATGAACTTCTTGCGATAGGTCTCATGGGGGATCGGCGTTACGAAAATGGTTTACTCATATAGCTAGGCTCTAGAATTTGATTTTCGTACCCTTTTTTAAGTCCTTCAAAAAACTGAGGCACTAGTTGTAAAAAAAGTTTTCTTTTGAATATAATTTAACATTACATTTAAAAAAAAGCATCTATATTAACATTTTTGAACTATATTTTGGGTTTTACCCTTTTATTTGAATTTATTTAAAAACTTATTTACAAAGTTAATCCCTAAAAATTTTCCAAAAATAACATTACTTCAGATTTTGTTTCCTAAATATTTTACATACCATTCCAACTAAAAAAATACAGCAGAATCAATATGGAAACAGAAACTATGATATATTTAACCACACCTTCTATTATGTACTGAAGATATTCTATCTCTGAATCCTTGCAAACAAAGAAAACAACAATTTGATTCCTATTTTGTTTTCCAAAATATGTGAGCTTTGATTCTTAACGTAAGAAAAATTTCGATTCACATTTATTTAAATATTATAATTAATATATATATAAACTTAATAAATTTTTAATATTACGAATATGTAAAATTAAAACATTTTAAAATACTATATAATATGGTTATATAGTAGATGGCTTATAAAGAAGACATGTTGGAATTGATAAAATATCATTAAATTTGTACTCATACGGGTTAAATCCTTATTTTATTATTTGTCAACACTAATTAATATTGAATATTTGACATATAAAAATTAAATTGATTTAACTAAGATTGTGTAAAATACTTAAATCATTAGGAAAAATGTGACTTAATCATAGCGTATAAATGAATTACTATATATTTAGATTCCTATTTTTGTTATAATAATTAAAAATCAAAATACAATCTCAAACACTAAACAAAATAAACTAAATATAATAAAAAAAATAGTCGTGAAATATATTGCGGGTTAAATAATTAACATAAATATTTAGCAGCACAAACGGTCGGTAAATTTAGTTATTCCTCTATTTGCAAAATATACAATATTTAACAAACAAATACAATATAAAATATAAATAATAACAAAAATTATATACACGCGATATACCGCGGGTTAAAATTTAGTATGGGAACAAAAACGGAGTAATATGCATTTGATGAGAGAATTGCGAGATCATTGGGATCTTTTATACGCAACCTCAAGTCAACCTTTCGAAAGCGTGTGCAATATTCAGCATCGATTAGAAACAATTGTGCTTGGACACATACCAAATTGATTTTTTTTTTTTGACACGTAGTAATCTCTATAATTTCTCCCGGTGGCCGAGACCATCCGTTGATCAAATTCAATGAAAATGTATATGGAAAATTAATAAATAATTAACATAACTAGCTAATATTTAAGAAAGTATTAGACGGTAATTAGATAGTAACCGAACACCTAACATCTAGAACGCTTAATCGAGACCTAAACAATCCAAACAATTTTAAGCGGTTTAGGATTAAAATATAAAATATTATATATATGAATTTATAGATAAAAATTACATAGAAATATATATATGTTAGAGAAATAAAAGTAATTAATCATAAAATTAATAGATTTTTATTTAATTTATATCAAGAACATATGAACGTTTTTTTTTGTTCAACCGAACATATGAACGTTTCTAATTATGTATATGAATGTAAAACTTAAAAATTTAAATATGCAAAATTAAAAATTATAAAAATATAATTTTAAGCGGTCCAGACGGTTGTCAAGGCGTCGACTAAGCGTCTAAACAGGGGCGGATCTAAAGTATTGGGAGGTGGGGCACTTGCCCCATGCTCATTAGTAATAAGTCTTCAGTTGTCTATCTTGCTATTATGATTAAGCACATTTGGTGAAACGTGGCCTATGTTATGTAGAGAGGTGATAACTGATAATTCTTATTCAACAATGAGAGCACATATTTGTACAACAGGTTGTTAAGGTTGTTATGATCATAATCTAGAGATACTCAGAGATTACGAAAGCTATACAAGATAAGCACTACTATAGATAAAGACTATCTATATAATACGCCTCCTCAAGATGGACGTTGGCGACAGAGTCCAATCTTGGCCGAGAGATCAAGAAAACGAGCATGCGAAAGTGGCTTCGTTAACGCGTCAGCACGCTGGTCCGCAAAGCAAATATGATCGAAACAAAGGTGTTTATCCTATACTTATTCACGAACGAAGTGATAATCCAGTGCAAGATGCTTCATACGAGAGTGAAACACCAGATTGGCAGAGCGGTAAGTTGCACCAATGCTGTCACAATAAAGAATAGGAACATCCATAGACTTAAGACCAAGTTCCAACATGAGAGAAGTTAGCCATTTGACTTTAGAAGCAGCCGCCGTTAGTGCCAGATACTCAGCTTCGGTGGACGACCGAGCAACGCCGGCTTGTTTCTTAGACGACCAAGAGATAGGTTGTTGACCCAAGTAGGTAATGTAGGCACCCGTGGAAGTGTAATCATCTCGATTCCCAGCCCAATCAGCGTCGGAGTACGCATGTAAGTTGGACGGAGACTTAGCGGAGAAAAAGATACCCATGTTTGCATTGCCTGCAAGATATCGGAGCACACGTTTCACAACTTCCCAGTGTAATGTGCATGGCTGATACATGTATTGAGATAACCGGTTGACAGCAAAGGCAATTTCGGGCCGAATTAAGCCGAGATACTGAAGACTCCCCACAGTCGCACGATAAGTAGAGGGATCAGCGAGAAGTTCACCAGAGGAAAAAGAGAGAACCTGACCAGAGGCCATCGGTGTAGCAACAAGCTTAGCAACGGCCATTTTTGTCTTGCGAAGAAGGTTAGTGATATACTTGGTCTGCGTGAGATGAAGGCCAGCACTTGTGCGGTAAGCTTCCATTCCAAGGAAATACGAGAGCTCACCTAGATCTTTGAGTGAAAACTTAGCAGCAAGAAGATCAGTAACGCGTGTGATAGCAGAGGTGGATGTGCCCGTGATGATGATGTCATCAACGTATATGAGCATATAGACAAAGGAGTTTTCGGAGCGCAGAACAAAGAGTGACTCATCAGCAAGAGACTTCTTGAATCTAATACTGACAAGAAATTCTTTAAGAGCATTGTACCAAGCATTTGGTGCTTGCCTGAGGCCATCCACATCCTTGTTAAGACGACACACATGGTTAGGACGATCTTTGTCAACAAATCCTGGGGGTTGGAGCATGTAAACTTCCTCCTTAAGCGGAGCTTGAAGAAAGGCATTGTTAACATCAAGCTGTTGGAGAGGCCAATCAGAAGCAACAGCCATGCCGACAACAAGATGAATAGTAGCGTGTTTGCTGACCGGACTAAAGGTCTCATAGAAATCCACACCCGGACGCTGGTGAAACCCTTTAGCAATGAGACGATATTTGTAGTTGTCCACCGAACCATCAGGTTTTCGTTTGATCTTGTAAACCCATTTAGAACCAACAATGTTAGTAGCAAGAGCTCTGTCGACAAGATCAAAGGTGTGGTTACTGAAGAAAGCATCATATTCAGTGCTCATAGACCACCTCCATTTTTCATCTTGTAATGCTTGTGTGAGATTCTCAGGCTCCAGTTCCTGCAAAACAGTATGATGGCCATACTTGGTGTTTGGTTTCTTGATATTTTTTTTAGAGCTTGTTACCATCGGATGAGCATTAGTCACAAGAGGAAGCCACGTATTTGATACAGAGGGATCATCGGCAATAGCTGCAGTGCGAGAAATGTTATGGTTTGACTCTTGCGTCGTGGAAGACACATCAGCGGTAGGTGAAGGAGTAGAATACGAGATATTGGCAAAGACAAGTGTTTGAGGAAAGATAGGAACAATAGACGCATAAACGAAATCAGAGGAAGAGGTGTTTTCAGAAGTGGATTGTGTTTGAGCTAAGAGACGAGAGAAAGGAAATACCGATTCAACAAAATGAACATGGCGGGAGATGTAGACACGAGAAGTCTCAACATCGAGGCAGATGTATGCACTCTGAGTAAGAGAATACCTCATGAAGACACACGGTTTAGACTTTGGAGTAAACTTGTGTTGACCATATGGTTTGATCCACGGGTAGCATAGACAGCCAAAGATGCACAGCTTCGAGTAGTTGGGTGTGTCGTGAAACAACGGTTAATAAGGAGTATGATCCGCCAAAGTTGGAGTGGTGAGTCGATTTATGAGGTAGACGGTCGTCGCAAAGGAGTAGGTCCAGTAGGAATGAGGAATCTGTGCGTGTGTGAGAAGCAAGAGACCTGTTTCCACTATCTGGCAGTGTTTCTGTTCTGCCATTCCATTGTGTTCAAGAGTGTGCGGTGGACTGGTGAGGTGGGAAATTCCGTGAGTAGAAAGAAATGGTCGTAATGCAAGATACTCGCCACCATTGTTAGAGAATAATGTAAGGATCTTTTGGTTGAATCGGTTTTCAACGAGAGCTTTGAAGATAGGAAAGATTTGAGCAACTTGATATTTTGTTTTAAGAGGATAAAGCCAAGTATAACGAGTGTAATGATCAACAAAAATCACATAATACTTGTAGCGATCAATGGAAATGACAGGAGACGTCCAGACATCAGAGAAAATAATTTCTAGGGGTCGAGTAGACACAAGAGTAGACATAGAGAAGGGAAGCTTATGACTTTTATTGATGGAGCATGAATTGCAAAACAAAGAAGAGGATACAGAGGAAGTACTTGGTAAATGAAATTTAGCTAACATAATATGAAGAGTTTGAGTGTTTGGATGTCCTAATCGAGAATGTCATTCCGAAGGATATGACTTTATTGCAGAAAAAGCTAAAGCAAAAGGTTTGGAGGAAGAGAGTGGCCACTCGTTCACGCCCTCATTGGCCTTGCCTTTGAGTAGTGTTGTTCCCGTGTAAAGGTCCTTCACCTGAAAATCATACGGACAGAGTTGAACCATAACGTTATTAGTTTTGCATAACTTGTTGACGGAAATGAGGTTTCGTCGCATTTTAGGGACACATAAAACATTTTGAAGTTTGAGTGGTTTGAAATGAGAAGGGAAAGAAACTAAACCGGTGTGGGTAATGGGAAGTTTGGTATCATTACCAACCATCACATTGTCATTGCCATTGTAAGGTGTCTGCAGGGAAAGGTTGCTGAGATCATTAGCGGTGGTGGTGTAATGAGCCTGAGGTCGCCATTGGGGAGCAGGAAGAGGTAGATGCGGAGCCTGGGAAGGAGCAAACCCACGAAACTGATTGAATTGTTGAGCAGGGTAGGATAACTGATGTGACGGTTGTTGATATTGCGGACAACGTTTAGCGCCATAACCTTGAATACCACAAAGTTGACACTTGCCAAGATACGAGCGAGATGGACGAAAGCCACCACGAGTCGAGTTGAAGCCACCGTGAGACGAGGTGAAGCCACCATGAGATGATTGCCGTTAAAGGTGTGTCACATTAGCGGTTACAGGAACAGAGAGATTGGTTTCGCTTGCAGCCTTCAATGCGTTTTCTCTGTTGATAAGCTTCTCATGGAGCTCTTCGATGGAGATTGGTGTGTCACGGCCTTGAACCATCTCCACAATAGCTCTGTAGTCATCCTTGAGACCGCTGGTGATATAGTAAAAGAGATCTTCATGTGGTAACGGAGCATCAAGCAATGCTATTTGATCTGCTTTGTTAATGATACCATGCAGGTAATCATGTACGGACTTGTTTCCTTTGTTGCTCTCCTTGAGTTGATCCCCGATCTGACGGATGCGAACACGGGAGGACTTCCTGTAGGTGTTGGAGAGGATCTCCCAGATGTTGCGGGTAGTGGTGGCACAAGCAACCTTGTGACCATGTTTCAACTATAGATTTTGTTTTCATTATATTATTTTTTCTCAATATTTTAAATAGTACCTCACGTAACTTTTTATTCTAGATCCGCCGCCACTGCGTCTAGATCACTTTTTAGAACACTTTCAGAGCCTTTGTTAAGAAATTAAGTTACATTCTATTTTGTTTACTCAGGTAATAATATAGAAAATGAAACAAGAATTAAAGATACAACTATTAAACCATCTGGAAATCACATACTTTTGTACGTAGTAATTATAATACAAAATATATTCTCATGAGATAAAGAAAATTAAAAAGGCTTTAACTTTTACAACATTCCTTCTCTGGAAAGAATATGATAAGCCAATATGTGTGGGCGGACGTGTCCGAATAAATCCTATGTGTCAAAGAGTTCACCATGATTCGTAATATTTATTGCGCCATTCCACAATTTATACAAGATATGTCTGTCACACTCCTTGCTGAGGTCAGTAGAGGACGGAAACTAGTCCAAACATACATCAACTTTTGTTTTACCTATAAAAAGTATTAAATGATCTCTCGTTCTTTCATCAAACTCAAATCAATCTTTTTTTGTTTTGCATATCCTTTCCAAAGAAGAAGAAAAATGATTTCTATCTCCGAAACTGTCCTCTGCGTACATGAAAATGTCTATAAAACATGCATTGGAGTGATCAGCATCACTAGCAATGATCAAGTATTTGAGTATGCGGTATGCGGAAGCTGCATTTAGAGAGGACGGTGACAACGACGATGACGTTATCTATGATTATGCTCCAGCAGCATGAATGGATTATCTTTACTAGCTAAAGCATAGATTACTGGGTTTATATGTATCAACCATGAGTCCATGACTTTGCACTTGTTTTATGACGTCCTTTATGTTCGTCTACTTAACACTGTCCCTATATAGTTGTGACATATTCTTATTGTAACTATTAACGCCGTCATATCATATGAACCTTGTTTCTTGTTAAGTTGTTTAAAGTACACTAGATGAGCACCCGCGCTACGCCGTGGGTTTTTTCTATTCGTATTTTATAGTATGATAGTATATAGAGGTGATTTCAACCTATGCTTAAATGCACAATTCGCTTGAGTTATTATGAACCTTTACATTTAGCATCATGTAAGAATTTAGAACTATAACCGTGCAAGCGCTTTTATATTTTATTATTAGCATTGTTTGAGTTTCCTTCTTGTACTTCTATTTTTTCAATGTTTTAAATAGATAAGAAAAAAAGCTTGAAATAATAGATTCATCTTCTTTCCTGAAAACTCCATCTACTCTTTGATCCTAAATAGATTCTAGTTTATTTTCAATGGGAAGAGGATCTCAAAAACATTTTGTTATTTAGGATTGCTGCAACATCCATCAGTGTATTTTGTTATTTAGAATCTGCTACTGCTTGTTAGTGGGTTTGCCTTTAACCCAAGTTCCGAACACGATTGACATAGTGCTGAAAACACTACAAACTCAAAAAGAAAACTTTTAGCATATATATGATGAAGCATCGCATAATATAAAATTTACTCTTTGGGATATTGTACGTAGAATATTTACTGGAGATTTATTTACCCTAACTAATTTAGTTTTGAATGCATTTTGCAGTAGTTGTGCTCATGATTTGTATTGAACAGCCATACACAACAATGTCAAGAAATCCCTTTTGTGGGAATTATTCGCCCATAAACCTACAATAAATTCTAAACTGTTAGGATGTATACATACTATTTTTGTTTGGGTTTTTTCCGTTTGATGTCTTGGATATAAAACCTTACCAGTGAAAAAACATTTTCAGTAAGTTTTTCAAACTGCCATAACAAAGATAAAGTTAAAAAGTCTTTAATATTTTACCCGATAAATGAAAGATGATTTATTGAATCAAAGATCATTTTTTTTGTTCTGAATAAAATGTGAGACTGTATTCAAAAGGAAAAATGACCTTTTACATTTATTTTGGCAGAGCTATTAACAGAGTATTGCTTTTAAATACTGATAAAACTTTTGGACTTTTTAATGCTGGAAAAAAAAACTTTAGGACGAGACAAAGTTTAGAGGTTGAGTCGTTAGACACGAGTTGCAAGCCAAGCTTGTAGACCTTTCTCAAACAGCATTCTTTTCAAGAATCCTATATTAGAGAAGATTGAACTTCTTAATCTTATTCATCTCAGAGCTTCGTATAAGTTATAATCAAAGTCGATCTGTTCTTTATTGGTCGTATATATACCCGTTATTTTACCTATAATATTTCATGAAAATGATTGTTTTGTTGCAGGATGATATTGAAGCTCAAATGAGGAGACTACGTCTAGAGCTATAAAAAAACTATGGATATGTTTATAAAACCTTAAAAATTACAAATCGGTTCTACATAATTGAGAACCATCTCTGAGGATTTTACCTTGACAATATGCATTTGACAGATCAAAAGCTTTTACATCTCCACGGATAATGAGTTTCATAATCATTGTGCTACCATCTTAATTAAGACCCTGCAGGAATAAGCTGATTCTTCCACCTACGAAACAAAAATAAAAACAACATTACTACTCAACACCCGGTTAAATCTTAGTTTCGTTAATGAATATTGCCTAAAAACAATTTAAAAAGAGACATTGAGAGCAGATAAGAGCAAAGCTCTTTCTGTAGTGAGGGTATCCTTGAACAGTCTCTTAGCCAGCCTTGCTCAGTTTTCCTATGTCTCAAAGCTAAAGCGTTTCTAGAAGAACCGTCGACTCAACTCATCAGCTTCATCAACTTCTTAGCAGTTTTATTTTTTCCTCTCCTCATCTTCTAATAAAATACATCCTTCATCGATCCCACTGTAAGCATTCCCTGCGGCTTCTTGTTTGGATATCCCATGAGGCTGAATCATCAATGCGTACAATACCTTAACGATCTTTATCTAAATTTCAATGTCATATTGTGCGGCTGCCAAAGACTTTGGTGGGGACTGGCTTCTGTTTTGCCCTAGGAGTCTTCATGAAACAAACATATTAATTAGTCTAGATGCAGATTGCAGAAGATAGAGAAGATGAAACTGAAGAAAGACAATTGAGTGAATTCTGAGAGTCTGACCATCTTCTTCGAGAGGTGTAGGTAACAGAGAAAACGTTAATATATCCTGGTATTACAATAATGATCTTCCTCAATTCTGATTTTTATTATTAGAGCAGTTACACTATATCTTCTAAAACGTAAGAAAAGCCCAAAAGATNACAGATCAAAAGCTTTTACATCTCCACGGATAATGAGTTTCATAATCATTGTGCTACCATCTTAATTAAGACCCTGCAGGAATAAGCTGATTCTTCCACCTACGAAACAAAAATAAAAACAACATTACTACTCAACACCCGGTTAAATCTTAGTTTCGTTAATGAATATTGCCTAAAAACAATTAAAAAAGAGACATTGAGAGCAGATAAGAGCAAAGCTCTTTCTGTAGTGAGGGTATCCTTGAACAGTCTCTCAGCCAGCCTTGCTCAGTTTTCCTATGTCTCAAAGCTAAAGCGTTTCTAGAAGAACCGTCGACTCAACTCATCAGCTTCATCAACTTCTTAGCAGTTTTAGTTTTTCCTCTCCTCATCTTCTAATAAAATACATCCTTCATCGATCCCACTGTAAGCATTCCCTGCGGCTTCTTGTTTGGATATCCCATGAGGCTGAATCATCAATGCGTACAATACCTTAACGATCTTTATCTAAATTTCAATGTCATATTGTGCGGCTGCCAAAGACTTTGGTGGGGACTGGCTTCTGTTTTGCCCTAGGAGTCTTCATGAAACAAACATATTAATTAGTCTAGATGCAGATTGCAGAAGATAGAGAAGATGAAACTGAAGAAAGACAATTGAGTGAATTCTGAGAGTCTGACCATCTTCTTCCAGAGGTGTAGGTAACAGAGAAAACGTTAATATATCCTGGTATTACAATAATGATCTTCCTCAATTCTGATTTTTATTATTAGAGCAGTTACACTATATCTTCTAAAACGTAAGAAAAGCCCAAAAGATTAGGATTTTTTTTTGTGCTTACAGATGGCATATTCTCCTTTGCTGATGGCCTCTTTTCATATATATGATTTCGGTACATTTTGGAGAACAGTAGCCCACCTATGAAAATTGAATCAACATAATTCCATAAGCATTTAATAGAATAATCATTATTCCTTTAATAATGGTAGTTTTCAATAATAGAAGAAACACATAGTTTTGACAACAACAAAAAAAAAAAAAAANATTTGTCAAAAACATGCTAACTCGTACAAACAAACAGCATGCAAAAAAGGACCGCTTAATATGTGGATCGCTACTATTGCTAGGTTCACAAAAAAAAAAACCGCTTCTGCCCGTGAGCACTTCCATCGACACTCATTCGCAGCACAATTTCGTTCGAGTATCTTATGTAAAATTGGCTATACCATCGTTTGATCTGCTGTAAATTATATAAGTTGTATTTTATTGTAAAAAATACATAATGCTATTAACAGTCTTAAAAGGACTCTGGCAGGAGAATTAATCGCATGACTTTGATAATGATGCATACTCTAGTTGCGACAGGTATGTTGGTCCTCTTATATAGTCTTCTTTTTTTCTTGTGTTTCTATTTTTGATTGTTCTTGTTTTTGTTTTACAACAGTTTACCATCGTTCATTCTTATGTGATCTACAGAACCGTCACCCGTATGACTCACGACAACACTAATACAGTAAAGCTTTATGATAGGACTTGTGAAGCAATGGCAGATATTTCTAAACAATTGGTAAGCTAAAGTTACGTTTTATTTTGTTTTTCTTTTTGCTTTTTCTTCTTTTCTTTATTTTATTTTTTATTTTCCTTTAACTTGAGCAAACTCTTTATGTCTGGTTAGGCGTTGCCGCTTCTAAGCAAAGAGCCCGATGAATATATTATGATGAAGCTTGTCAAGTGTTGGAGTAACCATACCGACATGCTAAATTGGTTCACTGATATGCTTGTTCTTGACAACACACCAATGTACCCACCAAAACCAAAAATGAAGGATGTTTTCTAATGTCTACACATTCTTCCGCGACCTGGTATGGCATATATTCCTGTAGTTCTTAGTTTACTTGGTTCAAATCTCTGTCTTCTTTAATCACTACAACCAAAAATAGGAAAACTCGTGAGAAATTATTTCTTTCCCTGGACATGTCATAAAAGTATGTGTCCATACATTTGCCAGCTCATACTTGTAACTATCCATGCATTTGTTTACTTCAGGTTTATAATGTGATACAGTCAGAGGCCAAAACAGCCGTTTTAGCACTTGTGAGTATGAAATCTTTAATGCCGTTACTTTAGTCACTCTGGTATTGCCTGGTTCTGATTCCATCTTACCCTTACCGAAATTATTTTCAGATAAAAAGAGAATGTGAGGGCGAGTAACTATTGAAAAACGTTCTAGATATCTCCATTAAGTTGGGATCATATGAAGAGGGTTTTGAAACCTTCATCCTTAAAGGTACTGCATCGTACTACTTTACCAGGGCGACAGAATGGAACTATCTGTATCCTCTCTCTTCTTACATCGTGAGGTACGAGGAATGCGTAGAAGAAGAGTGGCGAAGAGTATATATGTATCTAAATTTTACATTGTTTGATATTATATTTTTTGATATATAAATAACTGCCTTCAAAAAGCGGACAGATGAGCCACATCAAATAAGTTTTTGAATAGTGTTGTTTAAGTTAGTAAATTAAATTCATAGTTATATTATAAATTATATTAATATTGTTTTTTTAAGTTGGACCGCACTTCAAATGCACAAATGGAATGGAAAAATATCACAAATGGAATGGTTTTGCCGTTGCCTTTTACCTTTGTCTTTCGTACAGTGGTAGGATTTAAACCATAAAGAATTTATCTTCATTCGCGTACGTAGTTAGAAAAACAACAATATCACTGGTAATATTTCATGTATAAAATAAGCTTAAATTTAGTTGCATGCAAAAATATTGAGTATAAAATATTTATAGTTTATTCTAATATCAATATCATTTTTTGGATAGATTTGAGTGAGTTTTAGCATAATTGGGATGATTTGAAATATATACTATAATTTTGGAGAATGAAGAAGACATTTTTCTTTAATTAATAACTAAAAATTAAGAAAAAAATAAAAAAAAATTTTGATTTCTTAAGTTTTACAAATATAAATTAAAGCTTTTCTGATAGTAAATAGAATTATTTATTCAAAGTTTTAGATAATGGTTATTACTCTAAATATGTAACTAATTTTCCTTAAATTTATATTATTTTATTTTATTACAAATTTAAAATATAATTTACAATTGGAATGAATTTTATTTATTAATTTAAATAATACTTAGATAAATATATAAGGTACTATGGTAATTTTTCATTGAGATATATAGTTTTCAAATTCCTATTAAAAGTCTAGTATTTTTTTTTTAATTTCTATAAAATATTGTATATTTATCAAAGTCCAACAAACATATTATACATATGTGAGTGAGGGAAAATGCATAAGATACTTAAGGGACATTTTTAAGAATATACTAACTTTTGTAAGAAATTTGAAAACTATACACAATAGTCAATACAACAATAATTTGAAAAGTACAATTTTTAAAAGTGAAAAAAGGAAAAATATACTATAGATGTGGAAAGCAATACTAAATTTTATAAGAAACTTGAAAACTATACACAATAGTCGATTTTTTATTAGTTTTCAATCACTACCAACCACAATCAACTGCAAACGCCTAAATATTAATTAGGGATATATAGATGTGGAAAGCAATTAAATTAAAGTTTGGGGTAAAAAGTAACGGCCAAAAAAAAAAGAAGTTGAGCTCTTGGTATAATTATTACTTCGTGGGAGCATGTGAATGAAATAATGGTGGACATAGATTTAGAGCTTTAAAATAATGGTGATATCTATGATGTCAAAAAGGAAAAAAAAAAAAAAAAAAAA
>NC_025701.1:26110131-26113481 GCF_000633955.1 Camelina sativa
AGATTACAAAGATCTTAAGGTATGTTTCTTATAATTATTGAATATAACAATTAAACAATATCAAAATCTTGAAGAAGGTCTCTAGATAAGGTTCGATTTCTTCATTTTATACGTTTTTTTGGTGGGTAAGAAAGATAACAAATGTAAACACACAAAAGAAGATAGATCATCTTTGCGTATCATGATAACGTTAGTTTGGTGCCATGTCTTTTAGTTTCTCTATCACCATCATGTCTTTTGCTTCAAGTAAGTTATGATACTTTTTTTTCAACATAATCCACTTTGGTTTTATATTGAGATGAATCCGTAAATGTGTTTTCTTTTTACTAAATCCTGTTTGTCTTAATCTCCTGCTGTCTAATTTGGATATGATTTTGTACTTCCAGAATCTAATCTTGGTCAATGGTCATAATATTTCTTGAATTGTTCATACTTCATAAGCTAAGAACACAGTAAAAAGGTATTAAAACGATAGTGATGTTGCGTGCACTGAAAACAACCCAAGTGATGTTAGATAAACTGTCATTGTGCAGCTCAGTATTGTCTATATATAACCTAAACCAAGAAATCATTCAGAGATTTTCAACTCAATTTCACTCATTTGAGTATCTTTCGAAAGCATATTTGAGCAGAGAGAGAGAGAAAGATTTTTACAGCTGAGGATGGTGTTCTGCACCGATGACGCGGCCACAGGTGTTAGAGATGCCTTCACTTATTGTTACAGATGCAAAGGTAGGAAAGTAACACTTTCGGATCACGAAGAGGATGATGATAACAAGCCTATCGGAGATTTTAACTACGACCATGAAGTAACTAGAAAACTAAATTCATTTGCCTTTCGGTTTCATTTTGCTTTCTTCTATCATTCTTCTTCAACGACAAGAGTTACAAAACCTTTCTTTTTGTGACTGTGTTTTCTTTCAGGTTGTTGTTTTCGAGATTAGAAGTCGGGCAATGGAGAAGCTAAGGAAGAAGTCAAGGATAGGAATGGAAAGACTAACTTACCAACCGGCAAAGGAATGTGACATCGAAAAGGAAGAGGGTAACGAGTTTTGTTCGGTGAGAAGCAGTTTTTTCAGAATGTTGTACGAGTGATTTGAGCATAGAAGGATATATGACGGCGAAAACTGAGTTCTCGAAAAATTCAAGCTTAAAAGGTTTAGAGCTGGAGAAACAATGGAAGATGCATTACGTAAATGAGATTAGGAAAGGATCAGTTATTCAAGAGTTATGTCACTGCCAAGGATGGCCATTTGGTTTGGGACGTAAAGCTGCAATGCTTCCGCCTCTTCCAAAGTCACCTGCCGAGTCATGGTCTTGGAGGAAGCCAACAAGAGTTACTCCAATTCCATTCGTTTGAGAAAAACCAGCTCTAAATGTTGAATCATTAAAAACAAAAGATCTCTCATGTAAAGAAACAGTAAGAAAAGAACGAACACAAGGGCCTGTTAAAATAGTTGGAGCTGTGAGTTTATTTTTCAATTGGTGTTAAGCTCTAAATTTGAAAGCTTCGTTTTGGGGAAACAATGAACAAACTCACCTTATATGTCTTTTGGTCAGATTGACCTTTATTATGTGCTAAGACACAATAACGCAATAAGTCAATAACAACATGACAAGTTTTGCTCGCATTTAAGATCTTCTCTTTCAGTTTTATGCCCTTTGCTCCACGTAAGACCCGGAGAGTCCTGAAGTTCCAAGAANTGACTGTGTTTTCTTTCAGGTTGTTGTTTTCGAGATTAGAAGTCGGGCAATGGAGAAGCTAAGGAAGAAGTCAAGGATAGGAATGGAAAGACTAACTTACCAACCGGCAAAGGAATGTGACATCGAAAAGGAAGAGGGTAACGAGTTTTGTTCGGTGAGAAGCAGTTTTTTCAGAATGTTGTACGAGTGATTTGAGCATAGAAGGATATATGACGGCGAAAACTGAGTTCTCGAAAAATTCAAGCTTAAAAGGTTTAGAGCTGGAGAAACAATGGAAGATGCATTACGTAAATGAGATTAGGAAAGGATCAGTTATTCAAGAGTTATGTCACTGCCAAGGATGGCCATTTGGTTTGGGACGTAAAGCTGCAATGCTTCCGCCTCTTCCAAAGTCACCTGCCGAGTCATGGTCTTGGAGGAAGCCAACAAGAGTTACTCCAATTCCATTCGTTTGAGAAAAACCAGCTCTAAATGTTGAATCATTAAAAACAAAAAATCTCTCATGTAAAGAAACAGTAAGAAAAGAACGAACACAAGGGCCTGTTAAAATAGTTGGAGCTGTGAGTTTATTTTTCAATTGGTGTTAAGCTCTAAATTTGAAAGCTTCGTTTTGGGGAAACAATGAACAAACTCACCTTATATGTCTTTTGGTCAGATTGACCTTTATTATGTGCTAAGACACAATAACGCAATAAGTCAATAACAACATGACAAGTTTTGCTCGCATTTAAGATCTTCTCTTTCAGTTTTATGCCCTTTGCTCCACGTAAGACCCGGAGAGTCCTGAAGTTCCAAGAACAGTGACCTACAGAAGAAACAAAATCAATGCTTAGCCTTAATATGGTGCCTGAAAATGCCATACATAATTCAAATCATGAATTTCCAACAAGCCTAGAGGATGCATGAAGGTTGACAAAGAAAGTAAGGAAATGATCACAAATAGAACAAGTGAGAATGGGGAAGACAAGTTGAAATTGTCGATTACACTACTCATACTTGAATCAGGCTGTTCTCGCTTAGCTTATATGTTGCTGTCATAGGTGCACATTGCAACTTAATATCAACAGTGAACAATTTCTGCGAGTATAGATTCCTATAATCAAGTGAAATAATATAATTACATTACCTTTCTCCATCCTAACCTGGATGATGCATGAAGGTTGAGAAAAAGATAGAATAAATCACATATAGTATAGTGAGAATGTGCAGGACAAGTTGAACTTGTCGATAATTATGCAAAGTCATGTTTCAATCAGGCTATTCTAGCTTACTATCTTGCTGTCAAATATGCATATCACAAGTTATATCACCACATGAGAAGAAGTTTCAAGATTCTAGGCTCCTAAAGGCTAAAATCAAGTAAAAGGATGTAATTTTATTACCTTTCCCCATTCAGAACCAAGCCCGCTGCATCTCATCTTCAAGTGGATCATCTTTGTCCCCAACTCCATCTCAACCTTCTTCTTCAAGTAAACTTCTTCAGGTTCAAAGGACTCTAGGTAATCAGCATACCTCTGATAAGCAGTACGCAGCGCATCAGTTATATCATTTGGTAAAGGCCTCACACCCTGCACACACAAAATACAAAAACCAAGTAAACATCAAACAGCCAGAAAAATGAAACGTTTGAGAGTGAGGCAAACAAA
>NC_025701.1:26114468-26134393 GCF_000633955.1 Camelina sativa
TTTATTACCTTTCCCCATTCAGAACCAAGCCCGCTGCATCTCATCTTCAAGTGGATCATCTTTGTCCCCAACTCCATCTCAACCTTCTTCTTCAAGTAAACTTCTTCAGGTTCAAAGGACTCTAGGTAATCAGCATACCTCTGATAAGCAGTACGCAGCGCATCAGTTATATCATTTGGTAAAGGCCTCACACCCTGCACACACAAAATACAAAAACCAAGTAAACATCAAACAGCCAGAAAAATGAAACGTTTGAGAGTGAGGCAAACAAACAAACACAAACTTCTCCACTCATTCCAATGCTATCATCGATTTCCATCTTTATGGAAGTGAGAATCCCACCGAATTCCTCAACAGCTTCAGCTGCTCGGAACACGTTTTTCAAAGCCTCTTGCCCTGCCTCGTCATCTGTGCTTTTCGATATCGCGCTTTTGGCATCTTCAACAACAGCAGTAGGAAGCTCAGCCCAATCTGCAGCCATCAAGTCTTTGAATGCATTCAAAACATCAGAGTCTTTCATCTCAGGCATGTGAGATACATCTTCGCTAAATCTCCGCACCTGTCCTATACCAATTGCTTGAGGATACCTCAAATCTGCAAATTTTCACCATCAACCATGTCAATTATATAAAATGCACACCCGAACAGACCTCAAAGTCTTCGTTGCCAAATCAGTCTCAAGAGGAGAATCAAATGATAAGTTCAGATGATAAATCTAACAGTCCTAATCCTCAATTGGAAGAACACAGAACCACAGTATGGATCCAATAGAGAAAACGATTTGTAATCACTAACCAAAAGGAGTTCGATTGGAAGGAGATGAAGAAGAAACGGCGAAGAATCCTCTCGTGGCGAGGAAACGATTGCGAGATAGCTGATTAGTGGCGGCTGATCTCGAAGATCGGAAAGTAGCGACGGTGGCCGCCGCAGCGGTTCGGCAGAGGGATCTCAGAAGCACCATCGTCGATTTAATCAGAAGTTGATGTTTGCAGTTTTTCTCTATCTGATGCGAAAGCTTTTTTGAACATTACGATGATGGTGACAACGATTTGGACTGTAGTAGATGTTGGGCTCATAAATCTTAGAGATTAAATATTTTGGCCCATTATAGCCCATTTAGATTAAACCTCCTTTTTTTTTTTCGACAACCTTCTTTCCATTTTCAGTAACGTGTGTCCATAAAATACAATAATTCAAATTGAATAACACTACATTTATAAAGATGTATTTCAATTCATTCAAGTTCTTTTACATTCCTTAATTAAATACTCTCTCCTAAATCATATACTTCTTTTTCTTGTTCTTTGAAGTTAGGTTGTGAAGTTAGGTTGTGTCATGTGTGAAGCTCTGATCATATAGTTAGCAGAGAATAAATTATTTTGCTGGTTATGATGATGCATATGAAGATGAATGTGAATGTGATGCAAATGCGGTCTACAATGGCATGGGATTAGTTGGCATTTTAGAAACCAAATTTTGGTGAGTATATCTGAAAAAATATTGTTGGTACTATCTGAAACGGGTTCGTGAATTACTAAGTGTAGTCAGTGGTCGCATCACAAATCGGTCAATTATTCGTTCATAATTTGCTTATATTTGTAATCCGATCTAGCTATTTAAAGCCTTCACAGCTTTTTATTTGTTCATTAAGTTTTTCCTACTTTTATATTCTTTAAATATTTGATAGCTATTTTTTTTTTCTTTGTTTTTCTTTTAAAGTCTAAAAAACACGCATCTAAATGTTGTCCTTATATTTTAAAATTTTCTACAAATTTATATATAACTTTTACATATTTTTCTTCCTTGTAAGATTCATTTCACTAATAATTCATTTATTTTCAACATAATCATTAATGATGGTGTAAGAGACTTTATAGAACTAGAATTATTCAAACAAAAACTACTTTAATATGTAGAGAGTAACATTCAAAAAATGGATTGGTTAGTGTTTAATGGATTTTTGACTGCTCAAAATTATACAACTACTCGATAAAAGATAAATTTCAGAACAGTTAAAAACACTATTATTATTTTTCATAATAATCGATCAAGAATCAATCCCCAAAAAACAGAAAATGGTATTGTTAGCGAAATTTCATATTGACTAATTGTATTATACTGTTTTTAATTTATTGTTCAAATGCATATTTTGTTTGTTAGCAAAATTTTATATTGACTAGTTGTTTACAATTAATCAATATATTTTTTAAAACATAGTTACACTCTATTTTTGAAAAATCACTTAAAAATAATTATACGACTTAAAAGTTGTTTGTACCAATTATGTTTTAATAATTAAAATTTCTGTAGTTAAATTTTCATAGGCTAAAATTTTAAAATCAAAATCTCTACAATAAAAAGAAAAAAATCGTTATCAATCTATCTCTCAAATTGATGTTTTAAGTATCACACAAAAAAATTATCTAAAATTGTTAAAGAAAAAGGATATTTATTTGCAGTGGTGAACTAATAATAATGCCCTAGAAGTTCCAACTTCAATCAATGAATTGTATTTTCTTATCGCTAATTCCTGATCTGGTACGTCACCAATTAGACTGAATATTATATTACCTTTTAGTTCGTTGGTGGCATCATTCAATTTTTAGTCAAAATGAACAAACACGTTGATCACTTTAAGTCACCTAATTAAATTAAAATTCAATGATTTCTTTTAAATTACAGCCTATCATTATTTCTAAAATTAATTTTTAATCAAAAAGTCTTATATTGGCTCCCTCTCCCTATCTATCTCTCCCCATTTTTATTTGTCTACCAAACAGATACACCAAAGCTGAACTCTCTTTTTCATTTCCATGGAATCTAAGAAGAACCAAGTCCCGTTGGAGCTACTTCCATGGTTAGTCGTCCATAGCGATGGTAAGATAGAGAGACTAGCTGGAACCGAAGTTTGTCCTCCTGGTTTAGATCAAGAAACTGGTGTATTGTCTAAAGATATCATCATCGATCCCAAAACCGGTTTATCCGCTAGAATCTATCGACCCGAATCGGTTCAACCCGGTCAGAAGCTTCCTCTCGTGCTTTATTTCCATGGCGGTGCGTTTCTCATCGCCTCCGCTTCGTTTCCTTGTTACCATACCACTGTTAACAAACTCGTCGCTCAGGCTAACGTCATCGCCGTCTCTGTCAGTTACAGGTAACGAATCTGTCATTTAATATTTTACGGTTCGGTCGGGATTGATGTTGAAATAAAAACCGGGAGTTTAGTGATTTGGTTCGGTTTGTTAAACTATCGGTTTATTCTGTTGCATGTGGATAATTTCCAAATAAAAATAATCCGTAAACCGAAATAAGTACGCTTCGGTTTGTTCATTATAGTCAAAATTTGGTTCGGTTTGGACTTTGGTTAACGAATACTGAATTCATAAAATAAACATTCGATTTGGATTAGAATTTAGGATGATTCAGTTATTTATGTAGTAATTTTGGGTTGTTCGGTTAATTTTGATAATTTCGGTAAAATGTGGTCATTTTATTCAATTTGCTCAAACTTTTCTAGTGAATTTTGGTTCAATTTCTACACATTTTCAGATCATTTTGAATATGCCAATTTCAAAACCTTTAAAGTTCATACTTCTCTGTATAATCTCTAACGGTGAAGACAATTTCAAAATACAAATTTTGTAACTCACAATGACTTCATCAATTGTTTTAGTTATCTTTTTTTTTTTTAATTAATTTGGACAGACTAGCACCAGAACATCCACTTCCTACAGCGTACGAGGACTCATGGACCGCGTTAGAGACAATCCTAACGGTAAACGAGCCGTGGATCAACGACTACGCTGACTTGGACCGTTTATTCCTAGTCGGAGACAGCGCGGGAGCTAATATCTCGCACCACCTTGCATTCCGTGCCAAACAATCCGATCAGACCGTTAAAATCAAAGGCATTGGAATGATCCATCCGTATTTTTGGGGAACACAACCTATTGGATCAGAGATCAAAGACAAAGCGAGGAAACAAATGGTGGATGGATGGTGGGAGTTTGTGTGTCCATCCGAGAAAGGATCCGATGACCCGTGGATAAATCCGTTTACGGATGGGTCACCGGATCTTGAAGGGTTAGGGTGTGAGAGAGTGATGATTGCTGTGGCAGAGAAAGATATATTGAAAGAGAGAGGGAAGTTGTATTATGAAAGATTGGTGAAGGGTGAGTGGATAGGTAAGGTTGAGATGATGGAGACGAAAGGGAAAGATCATGTTTTTCATATTTTCGAGCCTGATTGTGATGAAGCTGTGGAGATGACGCGACGCTTGGCTCTCTTTATTAACCAAGTCTTAGTTTGATTTTGTTAGTTTTGGATTTATTTTGCCAAATTTTATGGGGTTTTAAATGTATTTATATTTGTGACCAAAAACAAATAATAATAATAAAAAATGTTTGTATGATAATAAATATAATGTTTTACATCTTTGTTAATGCTGTTGTTATTGTTTTTTTTTTCCCCAAATTTGTATATTTTGAACATTTTATATGTGGTTTAAAGAGAGGTTCTCTTTCTAGTTTGTATGTTGTTCATAAGTTCTTGGATTGATACACAACCTTTGCTTCATTTTCGCGGCAAGGACACAAGACAAAATAAGAATTTATAGTAACCTAGAGTGTTAGGAAATAGTAATACTACTTACTTCATTAAAAGTTCTGCTTAGCTTCTACTATTTAGCATGGTTCCAAAAACTTCTTGATTTTTTCCCCATAACTTTAGGACTACCTGATTCTGAAAAACGTCATATAATATTTAATTGCTCACAAATAGTTTATTTTTACTAAACAATTGACAAAAATATTAGTATGATTAAAGGTGTAGCTGTTTTTACCACTTTCCTCTGAACTTTTGTTTCTCATGTCATTCGAGGACATTGTCATGTGTTTCTGTTTTATCTTCTTGAATTATTTGGTGAAGATCAAGTGTATTAGTGGGTCTGATTGGACTTTCAAATGTATTAGTAGTAAGTTTCTAGCAGAACTATTGTTTGTTTGAAAAAATTATTGTTTGTTTGAAAAAAATATGTGGCTGCAAGCACCAGCTTGACTAGCTTGTAACCATGGCCACTCTAATATTGGATCCGATTGGTGAACACAAAAAGTCTATACAACTTGTACAGCTTTTAATTTTTACCAATCACAAAATCATTACCAAAAAAATTATCAAAAAATTTACTCTGTTCTTTTGTACAACTTTTTTTTAAAGCTTTGCAATATTTCATAACAATTTATCTACGCTTTTCTGTACAGTTTTATGTACATTACCAATGAGATCCGTTACCAATCAGACCTATTATTGTTTCTTAACTTATAGAAAAAATGATTCCGCTAAGGTTCAACCACCACATTAGACTTTTTTTTTCTTTTTAACAAAAAAATTTGTCCAACTTCCCATATGATTTTTGGGTTCTCTTGTCTTTTTCTCTTCGTTTTCATTATCAAAGATCTCTGGGTCTTGAGGTCGCCTCTTATGACACAATTATCTTAGTTACGATAGACAAGGGTTATATTTTTCGAACTATTACTACATCGTATTGGTTTCTACAACTTTCAAATGCACCTTTAGAGGTTTACCATGTATCTACTTACATTTACATGATGAACTAAATGAAATCTAACTTTTACCCAGTGATAAGAATACAATGTATACTCTTATCTCATTATGTACAATGTATTCTTTACCAATTATAAAACTACATAGTGTTTTCTTTTTATCGTCTTGACCGATAAGCCTATCCCTTTAGACATTAAATTTTACAAAGAAGGAATATGAAGTCTGAACTCTTGTAAAGAACAGGGCAGTGGTGGAAAAAAATCAAGTTGGCCAACAATTTTGTGGCTCCCAGTAGTTCACTATATTCCCGGCTTTGATGGATGGTAGAACTAATGTGGACGTTTTAATGTTCTATCTACCATGAAAAAGAAAACAAAAACTTGATAAAGCAAAGTCGGTTTGTATAATTTCATAGTTGAATACGATAGATAACAAGATCATATGTAATTATAAAAAGCTAAGCATAGGCCATAGGCTAGAGAACCTAGCATGTATAGTACTTTCGGGGACAAGCCATAGTGGAAGGTGACCAATCTCACGCATGAAAACTCCTGTTCCGCTTGATTTGATAGTCTGATATTCATTTCTACTCTCATGTTTCTTTCTTGTTTAATATCAACAACCCCTTTTTCTATTCCATCATTCTCTTTAATCGGTGCTTTCCCCTAAATATCTTAATGAAAATGATAGATTAATAATGAAAAATAAGTATGATTTTGAATGTAGTTAAATACTATGAGAAAAAATGATAGAATAATGAAGCCAGTTTCGTAAAATAACATATGAATCACCATAAAAACCTAACCAAACAAAATTTTATATATTTAACCAAATGGTATATATAGAAATTTCTGCATAAGATTATCCGAGCTCAAACTGAATTGAACCGGATTTAATTTGTGCGACCAATTTAGCCAAACGACTCGATATTCGTTAAATTTTGATGTTTAACTAAATTTCTTAAAAGCTTTAAATTATTCAATATCTATAATACTAATTAATATATATATATATAATTAATTTTAATTTCATGTATTTTTTTATACAAAACTAGCAAACTCAACCAAACAGAAATAAATTCTGGCTCTATTTGGGGTATATTTTTCAAAATGGAAAATCTGAAACCTGAAAACCTGAACCGAATGCCCATGTCATGCCTACTCAATTTTTGGTAGAATCTTCTCTCCTTTTTCCCCCTCTAGTGCCACTCTCTCTTGGCACCAATACGCCTCTTAACCCTAACAACTTTCTTATGACGATGATCCGAAGGATCTTTGCCCACATTGATCGTGAAAAATATGAGCTAAATAGATACGAAACAAACTGAGCGTGTAAATGCATGGGCCATGTGCCCATGTATACAAGACAAAGCAGACATGCAAAGTTGGAAACATATGGAAGTATGAATCACCTGGATTACATTATATACTCAGACATCATAAAACATCATCATTTCTCTTTTGAAGTAAAATTTCCCCACATTTAAAGTTTCATTTAAGACAATGCTAATGAATGCAATCTACTTCTTTATAAATACCGAATATTTCATGCTTCTTGTTTCTATCTTCTGTTCTCCTATCTAACATATATATATATATTTTGTTTTTTTGTTATTATTTCTATTTTTTTTTGCATATTCTCTTACAATCTCAATTTTGTCCCGGCCCGGACACATGGGAATGTCGAATAAGTCAGTTTCTACATTTACATTTTTCCTTGCTTTGGTTGTTGTGCATGGAATTCAGAATACAGAAGAGAGACATTTGCAAACTACTTCGTTAGAGATTGAACGAATCTATAAGAAGAAACCTGAGGCTAGGAATCCCACCATTGTGGTCACATATACACGACGTAGTGTCCTTGGAAAGGCGGTCATCTTCCACCCCACTGACTTTAGGCCTACAAGTCCCGGTAACAGCCCTGGCGTAGGACACTCTCACGGGCGACACTGATTTGATCTGTTGATCATACCATACATCAAAGTCTATATCATAATATATACTTATTAATGAACTATCGTTAGACTTTTCTTCTAATTTTATAATAAATATATATATGTATCATGTATGTATGTCTTTGGGATGTTTTGAAATCAGTTTGGCATTTCAATCTTTTTGACAGTACTATGATATAGTATGATCACTATGTATTAGTCGTGGGTTTGTTCCCCTGTGACGTATTGTAAGATTCTATAATGAATAATAAAATCGTTTTCAATAAATACATATATAAATGGATTGCGCTTAGTAAAGTTGTTAGTTGTAAGGCTAGAAATGAAAAGAGAAAACATAAAAGAAATGGTAAAGTATAAGAAAAAAAGAGGGGCCTAAAAGAGTAACCAAGAGTGTCTTTAAATCGCCGCTCATCCTCTTGGGTGGTGCGGTGAAGCCGGATTTGGAGCTCTCTGAGTAGTTTTGTCTCTGCTTTAGGGGCACCATGGGTAAAGAGTGGCTTGGTTTTCGATGTGGTTTGTGGTTGGGTTCTGCTTTTTCTTCTTTTTATGGTTCTCGATCCTTTTGACTGCCTGTGATGATCTTCGTTGTGGCTGGATTAGTTCGCTTAGTTTGTTTCATGTTAGGGTTTTTTGTTTAGTTTAAGCAAAATCTTGGCCTTCGATTGGGGAATCTGTTGGTTTGTTTGGAGTTTTGATTGTGGTGTCTGTGGATGCGGTTGGAGCGGTAATTCTGTTGGGTTTTGTGGTTGCAGAGAAGATGTTAGTAATTTCCGGATCTGGTAGATCCACGGTGCGACTCGAAGACTAATGGTTCTTCTCTGCTTGATCCTTCCCTTGTGTGGTTACCGTTCATGTTCATCTCATCGTCTTGAAGCCGTCAATTTTGTTTCACTACAAGAANGTTCTTCTCTGCTTGATCCTTCCCTTGTGTGGTTACCGTTCATGTTCATCTCATCGTCTTGAAGCCGTCAATTTTGTTTCACTACAAGAATATTGAGCTTTGATAGCATCTGAATAACGCTATCTATCAATATCATAGCGTTTTAACAAATGATATATTTGCGCCCGTCATTATAGGTCAGACACTTTAGATGACGTTTTTTTATTCTGCTATCGTATTGTAGTTATACTATAGCATTTATTCGTCTGCAATTAAATATTCTATAATAGTTTATTTATTTTGTTATTACTTTTTATAAATGTAATTTTTTCATTTGTAATATGCAATTTTTTATTTTTATTCCAGTACCTAATTTTAAATTCCAAAACCCCAAATTTAATTTATAAGGAAAAAATAATAAATATTATTAATTCTAAAAATTTACAAGTACAATAATTTTTGTATAGATGTCGAACTTAACTTATAGCAATTGACTCTAATGACGTGAAGGAAATTGAAAACTATGGAAATGAGAAAAATCATAAACATTTTTAGCTCCTTCTAGTTTGTTGTTGAGCTCGAGCAGCTTCTGAAGATTGTTTGAGTTTATGTTGTCATATCTCGAGTCTGCTTCAACTCAGTTTGTCTTGTTCTCGCTTGATTCACTTCCTCATGAACCTCCTTACACAACATTCCTAACTCCGAAAGATAACTACTAAAAGACTCGATCTGTAAATGTGACATCTACATAATGAAATAACACTCAATGAAAACAGAATCAATAAAATCAAATAGATCTAGAGATTTTACCTTGCAAGCAACAACAATTCTCAGCCTCCCTTTGAACAAGGAAATTGTTAGTGAGGAATAAAAGCAAACACTTGGTGGGTGCATTTGGACTAATATGAAGAAACTGAAACTCACAATTGTTTTTCTTTAATCCAAGCAAATTTTCTTTACTAACTTGATATTCTTCACTGGTCAACAAGATGAAATCAGAGACAAAACCCTTAGCTGTTAATTGTTCTTCGACGAAACCCTTGTTTTGTTCTTCCTCTCGTCTTGTTATTCTCTCAAACGAGACCAGCTGAGAAACCCTTCTTGCACAGATCTTATAATAAACCTACAAAATCAGCTAACCCAGAAACAGAACTCACCTTAATACTTGAAAATTCAGTCACAAAATCAAACCAATCGAGAAAAAAAATTGGAGAAGAAATTCGCGAAGAAGGACGGAGTACTTGTTTGGAGAAGTGACCTGGTAAGATTGGTTGAATCGTGTATTTGAGAAGGAGATAGATCTACGGAATGATTGAAGTAGTGCGGATCTAGAACGCATAATTTAGGGTTTTGTTGGATCTCGAGGCCATGGAGAGGAGATTTTTTGAAGAGGAGGAGGATCTGAGG
This sequence comes from Camelina sativa, assembly GCF_000633955.1. Taxonomy (NCBI): domain Eukaryota; kingdom Viridiplantae; phylum Streptophyta; class Magnoliopsida; order Brassicales; family Brassicaceae; genus Camelina; species Camelina sativa. Next base: position 26,124,272 of record NC_025701.1, read on the forward strand.
AATTGGAGACGAAGGAGATTCAGATGGTGAGATCGTTGGAGTGTGTGAATCCGAGTAAACGACGCCGGATCTGAGATTTGCAGGAGTGTTTGCATCATGACTATGGCAACAAAATTCGAAGATCTGAAGCAAGATTGTTGTGCCGGGGAAGAGAACAAGAATTAATGGGAAGATAGAGAGAGAGCTGGACTTGAGAGGGTTTGTGTTGTGGTGTTTCTCATAGACTGTGTGTTGAAGGAAGAACATGAGATTGTGTATTTGTGTGTGTCGTTTTAGTTTTTAGGTTAAAATATTTTTCTGAACTTTTTTTTTTTCTTTAACTTGGGCGGACATTTTAAAGTTTTAGATACAATTTCACTAAAACTTAGGCGGGCTATAAATTTTTATTATTTATAGCGTTTATCACTTTAGAAACGCTATGAAAAATCTAGACATAAGTCAATCATAGCATAAACACATAAACCGCTATACTAAAGTGCTATTAAAACTCAATATTCTTGTAGTGTTTGGCTGTGATTACGTTACCCACCCAGCCTTTGCCTTTCCTCTCACCCTTGGTCTACTCTCCCAGCCTTTGTTTTCCCAAATGGTTCGTTCCCTTTCTAAGCATGGGCTTAGTGTTGATGGAAGTTATGCTAGTCTTCTAAGTTTGCAGTTGGTTTCTTCTCATGTTTGTTGCTCGTTGTGGATGATAGCTGTCTCGAAAATTATTTGTTCTCTTTTGAGTTCAGTTTATTTGAGAGGTTAGGCTTCTCTCCTTGTCTCTGCTTTGCAGATCTGGTTAGATCTGATCACTTTTTGAAGTCTTCTACCTAGACGTGAAAGGATGCTGCAGTCATCGACGTCGCATCCGGAAGTGAGTTCGTATCTTCACTTGCCGAGTTATGAAGATTTAGGTTCTGGTTTTGAGAGATCAGCTCTCATAGTGATAGGAGGAGGTTGTTGTTATCTTTGGGATGGCCATGGCACTACAAGAAAACATGAAATTGCCGACTGCAAGTTGCGACTAAAAACACAGTCGCTAAATTTGGCAACTGAATTGCGATTGTTTTGTTACTGAATGGATACTAAAATAAAACAGTCGCCTAGTAGACGCTAATTCGAGACTGATGCATAATGTCGCAGTGTAGTCGCCAATTTACGACTAATTTGGAGACCAGTTTGACAGTCGCTAAAAATTGCAACTAAAAAGCTACTATTTAGCGACTGCTTTAATTAATTTGGACCTTAACAAAATTTGGGCCGTAACAAAACACGAAAACCCATTTCTTATTAGTTAATAGGCGCACCATATAAAATGAAAAAACCCTAGTTCTAAGCTTTTCTCATTCTACTATCTCCTCCTTCTATGTTCTAATCTCTTTTTTTTTTCTTCTCCTACTATTTTCTCATTCTAATCTCTTTTTTTCTTTCTCCTCCTTCTATGTTCCATAGTCATAAAAAATCCATTCCCTCCGACTACAAATCTGTGGTTAAGATTCGAAGTTTCTTGATGGTTTATCGCTGGATTCTCTGTTAGTAGTTTCCTCATCACCAAACTTATCACCAAACTCACGGTTGGTAAGTCCTCAGATCTACTCGATTTTCATTTTTTGTTTGTTGTTGAATTCCTATTTTTCAGTTTTAGATGAAGGATTGCATGTTGTTTGTTTTGATTATTGTTGGTGATCTCGACAGGGCATACTTCTTCACAGGGACATCTTACTATCGGATGCCATCATCAATGCTACCATCGCAGATCCGGGGCTTTGGAAGAGAGCAGCGGCGTGGAGTCCATGAACCCTAATTATTGATGGACTTGTTTTTTTTGTTATCTAATTTGGGCTTGTGTATTGTATAGGGCCCATGATTTATTGGGTTGTAATTGTAATTTTCGAAGGTCCATTATCATAAATTTGTTCTAATTCGGTTCGAATAAACCGAATTAGAAAAAAATTCGGTTTATTTCGGAATTGATTTTAAATCTAATAACCGACCCGAATAACCTGATTATCGAATAACCCGAACCGAATTTTTATTCCGTTCAATTCGGCAGAATTTATAGAAAACTGAAATTTTGAAAAACCGAATAACCCGAACCGAATAACCCGAAATAACCGAATGCCCAGGACTACAAAACAGTAACCAAAACAGTCGCAAATGAGTAACCAGATCAGTCGCTAAAGCGTTGCAAATTCAGTCGCAACTTTGGCGAGTGTTTGGCGAGGGAAGAACGACCACAATTATCAGTCGCCAATTAGTAGCTCCGTCTCGACTGTTTGGCGACTGATTATTTTAGTGACGCACTGTTTAGCGACTACATATTTCAGTCGCCAATCAGTCGTAACTAAGTAGTTTGCGACTGTTTAGTGACTGTTTTTGTAGTCGGAAAATCTATGTTTTCTTGTAGTGTGGGCACCCTTGATAAATCTCTTTTGCATGTGCTACAGAGAAGAGGTTTTTTTGCATCTTGAGACTAGTGTGTTGTAAGGTTTAAGTCTAGTTGTCTATGCTTTTAGTTTACGGGTTCGTCCTCTTTCGTTTTAGGTTTGAGTTTTTTGGCTTTGTTTTAAGTTTACTTCTCTTGCATAAGGTTTAGACTCCGGGGAATTCTCTTTTTCTGCTGGCTTTGACTCCGGGGACATTTATGTCATCCGCCAGCTTAAGGTCTCCCTCTTTTGAGCTTTGTATTTCACTATGGTACCAAAACTAGTTCATTAATAAAATTCCAGATGACAAAAAAAAAAGAGTAACCAAGAGTGTATAGTTAGTATCTTGTGGACGCGACAGAAGCGTTTGAAAGAGGGAGTTTAAATCACTATAAATGTATAGTTGATGATTTAAAAATGGTTCCGGATACTTGCGGAAATTTTCACTAAAACCTCAAATGTCAAAAACAAGATTATCCAGTTTTTCGTTTACAATCAGTTGATCTCATTTCTATTCATGGATAGTTAACTATCATTGAATACTCATGATATACATAAAAATAATATATATAGAAACTATCACAAAATCATAAAATAGAAAAACAAAGCGAAATACAAACTGATAAAGTGATACTTAAGAATGGTTAATAGGTTTAAAATTTTTTTTTGTAACCAATATACTTTAGAGCTAGAGATGACAAAAAATTATAGTAGTCTATTTTCCATAGTCCATATTCAAATTCATGACATTTGGAGATATTTTTGGTTATTAACATCGCACATAATAATTAATTTCATTATATTTTTGATTTTTTTGAATTAATTAATATGCTAATTAAGCTACATATATCGCACAGAATAATTGTTTTCCATTTACTTTTTTTTTTCCTTTACTACTATTTTTTTTTGTCATCTGATAGATTCGAAAACTTTGAGAAGCGTACAATGTAAAGAAAAATTAAAACCAAGAGATACATTCATAAGACACATCGACCCCCACTTGATACTGAGATCAAAAGACCCTCCAAGTGTTAATGCCTAAAACCTTCCTCCCCTCGGCACACCTATAGTGCTAAATTACTACTCCTCCCATTTCAAAATATAGGATGTTTTAACTAAAACACGCACATTAAAATTTTTTTACATTTAACAAGTTTAACCAATCAGAAACAATACTGCATAATATAAAATAATAAACTAATCTAAAAATTACATAGAAACTTGAAAACATCATATATTATGAAACAAAAAAATTCTCCAAAACATCTTATATTTTGAAACGGACGGAGTACTATTCTCTCCTTTCCTACTATTTATTAAGAGCTAAACTACTACTAAATCCAAATACATTTCTTTAATTTTGATTATTTCTTCATATACATACTAACAATACCCCTTTTGATATTACATTTACCAAATGTTAGTTTTGCAACAATCTTTATATTGATGTTTTGTTTCACAGTGTTCATAAATTTTGGTGTTATTTAGAAAGCAATCTAAAAACTGTAAAGTAAAGCTAAAAAAGAGTACTAAGAAAAATAATAAAGCATACTATATACCAAAAAAATAATAATAATAAAAATAAGAAAAAGGGGAAAGTGCATCATGCGAGCGAATCTAAAAAAACACAAACACATAGATAGCAAAAACAAAAGCAACCAACGGTTAAGATCTATCTCTATCCGTACAATCCAACGGTTTTCACAAAACTAGGTCAGAAACAGAAACCGTAAAAAACCTAGTACACACTACACACAATACAAAACCCATAAACCCGACCCGTATTTGTGTATTTTCTTTTTCTTTTTTTGCCAATTCCCCACTTTAACCGGATAATAAAAAAAAAACCCCTAATTTGGACCCTAAACTTTGCCATTAATAGAACTCTGAAACACAACTTCCAAACTTTCTGTTTCGTCCGAATCTAACCCTAATCTAAATATCACATCACATCACACCTTACCCATAGCGCCGCAAATTCATCATGGCAGACGTCAAGATTGAATCTGAATCCTCGGATTCTCAGCCTTTGGTCGACACCAATCAACCTGCTCCTCCACAGCCACCACAGCCGCAGCCACCGGTTGAAGAAGAGGAGAACCAACCAAAAGCATCTCTGACGCCGACGCCACCGCCACCGCCGCCACAGTATATGGCTATGAGATATCCACCAGCGGTTGTACTGCCTCACCATATGATGTACGCGCCGCCGCCTCCACCGCCGCCGTACTCACCTTATCATCAATATCCGAATCAGCACCACCCCCATCTCTCTCGTGGTGGTAATAACAATAAGCATCAGAACGCTTCTAACGGTGAGAACAAAACCGTTTGGGTTGGTGATTTGTATCATTGGATGGATGAGTCTTATCTTAATTCTTCTTTTGGATCCGCCGGCGAGGTTTGCTTCTCTCTCTCTCTCTCTCTCTATCTATCTATCTCTATCATTATCTCATTATCTCTCTAACATTATTACACAAACATTTATGTATCTCTTGATTAGCGTCTTAGATTGTGCATTAACAGTTTCTTGATTCTGTTCTCGTTGACTTTTAATGCTTTTTGACCTTACCCTTTTCAGCATCTATCATATAAAGTTCGCTTTTTTTTTTTTTATCTATTTGACCTACGTAACTCGCTGACTCTGTTTTTCTCTCTGTTTCCTTTGTACTCTTCTCTGTGGGTAATACAAATACAGATTGTTTCGGTTAAGGTGATCCGTAACAAGCACAATGGTCATTCAGAAGGCTATGGATTCGTGGAGTTTGAATCCCATGATGTAGCTGATAAGGTTTTGCAGAAGTTTAATGGAGCGACTATGCCAACTACTGAGCAGCCTTTCCGTTTGAACTGGGCTAGTTTTAGCACCGGTGAGAAGCGGTTGGAGAACAATGGACCTGATCTCTCTATCTTCGTGGGGGATTTGGCTCCGGATGTGTCTGATACTTTGCTGCACGAGACGTTCTCTGAGAAGTACCCGTCGGTTAAAGCTGCTAAAGTTGTCTTTGATGCTACTACTAGAAGGTCGAAAGGCTACGGCTTTGTGAGGTTTGGTGATGATAATGAAAGGAACAAAGCCATGACTGAGATGAATGGTGTTAAGTGTTCTAGTAGAGCTATGCGTATCGGTCCTGCTACCCCGAGGAAGACTACTGGTTATCAACAACAAGGTAATGTCTTTTCGATACCCTATCGTTCGTTGTGTCTAGTCTATATAGATAGTTGTGTTAAGTCTGAGTCTTTGTGATTGATTTGCCCATTGTTAAAGCTTGTGTTACCGAGTTGTATTGCAACAATATGTTGTGTACTTAAAACTATTTGTTGGCTATGGTAGGTGGATACATGCCGAATGGTGCCATGGCGCGTCCTGAAGGGGAGACATTGAACACAACAGTAATTGTTTATTCTTTTGTAGTATCTTCTTGTTTTCAAACTTACCATGTGATTGTGACAAGAGAAGGTTAATCTCTTTTATGTCTTTCCCGTTTAATCCATGTTTTATAACATAGATATTTGTTGGAGGACTTGACTCTAGTGTCACTGACGAAGACCTAAGGCAACCTTTCTCTGATTATGGGGAAATAGTCTCTGTCAAGATTCCTGTTGGTAAAGGATGTGGGTTTGTTCAGTTTGTTAACAGGTGACAACATTAAATGCCGATGTTTATATAGTAACCATGAATTAAGTAATTTTCTTATAGTTGTTTTGCCACCGTAACATTTGGTTGCAGACCAAATGCAGAGGAGGCTTTGGAGAAACTAAATGGGACTGTAATTGGAAAGCAAACAGTTCGGCTTTCGTGGGGACGTAGTCCAGCCAATAAGCAGGTAAATCACACTATATAATAGTGTCTAATCATGGTACAAGTGCAAATCTCAGTTCAGGCCATAGAACAAAACCCAAAACTGTTCTCTATTATAGTAATTAAAGAAAGTTTGATTTTGTGTTAGAACCCCTATGTGAACTAGTCTGAGATAAACCGAGCTGATTGAATCATGAGCTTCATTGATAATACTTCTTAGGACGTTTGATTCTTTTTTTTATTTACTTCTGTTTTACCTATTGTTTTTTCATAAAATGTTATAACTTCATGGATGCTAATTAATATTATATCGATTTAGCATGATTTAACTTTTTGATATGTATTATTGTTTTTGAAGAATTTCTGTTTATTTGGCTTGGTTGCACTAAGTTTTATATCAGTTCAATTTGGTTTGTAAGACTATTAGTATGGTTAAGTGTGGAAATAAGTTTGTTTCTGTTTGGTTTTTTTTACGCCCACCCTTCCTTGAGTACTTTCCTTGTGTGATCTATATTATGCTCTGACCTGAGATTTGAATGCCTCTGATTGTAACAAGTTTTGTGTTGTGTTGCAGCCTAGAGATAAGTATGGAAACCAATGGGTTGTACCATACTACGGAGGACAGTATTTCAATGGGTATGGATACATGGCACCGCAACCTCTTGACCCGAGAATGTATCCCGCTACACCTTACGGAGGGTATCCAATGTACGGTGGCCATCAGCAACAAGTTAGCTGAGGAAACTAAAAGCTTAATCTCTGATCATCTATCTGTAGGCAAACAAAAACTCACTCAAGTTAGGTGATGTTAGGAGGTACAAGGAGGCAAAAATGGTTGCCTTCTTGTCTCTCTTTGAGTTTAGGGCTTTATCTTTCTAGTGAAAAATGAATTTTGGTGGAAACCATAGCAGTAATTTAGGAGACTTGGATTTGATTGATTAATTTGATTTGTTTCTTCGGATGTTTTTCACTATGGAACCTATTGATCAAAGAAGAAGTGAGTTGAACCGATTGATTATTATTTTTCTTTTGCTAAACATGTCATTAGTTTAACGTTGTGGAACGAATCTAAACTCTTAGGTTTGTTTCGTTATTGTGTTTGGAGATAATGATCGCCCATATGGCCTATAACACTAATAATGATCGTCAAGTGAGCTACTGAGCTTACTACATATACTTTACGACTTTTAACTACGTCTTAAATCCTCTTTGGGCCGTCTCAAGGTAGCAATTCTCCAACAACTTGGTCCACGTACAGTCCTTTAATAGCTAAAACTTTCTATGGAATAGTGGATCAATATTTGGACTCTCTTTAGTATCACTGAAGAATCTTAATACAACGTCGACTAGCTATCCTTTGTGAACATGATGATATTTATAATGTTTTATACTTTTGTTTGTTGAATATCAATGAAGGATTCTGTTGAAAGTACTGGAATAAGTACTTGTTTTAAAATCACAACTCAAATACGCGCTAAACTAACTTTTTGAAAAATAAATTACCAGCCAACAAAGTTTGAAGTTGATAAGTATACAAAATTTAGTGACCTGAATTTATAAATTCTATTACCAAAAAACCAAGATTAACTTTATAATGTTTGACTAATACTGGGGTTTATGGATATAAAATACTTGGACTTTTAGAAGAAAAAAAAAATCATTGAATCCAAAATACAAGAAAGGTGAGCTTCTCTAAATATTTGAATCATTGAATCATTGAATCATTAAATCTCCCAATATTTTTCTACGATATCTCTCTCCTCTTATCTCTTTTTCGTTTGTTTAACAAGTTGTGAAATTTGATGGCATTTGCAACTTGAGGCATCTATAAAGTAAGACTTGGATCTGATGAAGCCACTTTGCGATATTCCTTTCAGTATGGTTTTATTAGTATTGAGTTTGAGGTATGCCTATCTGTTAGTGATAACAATGTTTCATTTTAAGCAAATTTAACTTGTTTCTTGGTTTACATTTTGATTTCAGGTGGAACGATATATAAATGAGGATTATGCAACAAATATTATTATTTTTATATACAACTATGAGCCTTACGGTTCAAGATTTTGTTTCTAAGTTAATGTAGAATTTCTTCTAATTTCTCTTAGATAATTTTCTGAATTTTAACCCTCTAGAAAGTATTAATCCTTTTTTTCGATGGCAGTTAGCGAAAGCCAACAGTTAGTTTATTTACCAAAGTTCAACTGCCTCTGTTACAATTAAACATGGTGAGTTGTATGTTTTAGAAGACATGTTACTAGTGTCCTACTATGCTACGGAATTCACTATTTTAGTTTGTAAAGACTAGTTAAAATTTTCTTAAATGAGCTAATTTTTGGCCTTTCTTCATTGCCATTAAGAATCGGGTATATTTATTTCTTGGATTTCTTCACTATTATTTCTTTGTTCAAGAGGAGAGAGGGGAGAGACAGTTGAAATAACGTATGATACTTATATAGAAATTAAAATTTTATCATTGATATATAGAAATTTTGGAAATAATGTGCATTTTAAAAAAATGTTAAAAAATTAATAATTGCTTAAAATATCATATTAGCCGGCGCAGCTGTAGTTCAGTGGTAATGAAGAATTGGAGAAAGGGTGGAAAAAACTAACCCAGGTTCGATCCACCTTATTACCATTGGCATTAGTCGCGGCCTGACTACCCCTGACATTAGTCGGAAAGCATTTCAAACTCAGGACAGACAATGTGATAGTCCTTCGTGGAAAAATCCACCATGAAGCACTTCGGTGCGTCTCTCTCTTATCCACAAAAAGTATGAGATTTGTTATCACTAACATTTTAACTGTACTAGTTCTCCTAGAGGCAATGAAACTCGTTAGAGTCACAGCGAGAACGATTTAGGTTTTCCTTGGTCTCTGTGTGTTTGCTTTGTTTAGCGATGAAAGAGAGAAAGTAATAACATTAGCTTTAACTTCAAATGATGACATGCTTTGCAGAAGTTATTTTTCCTTTTCTATTGAAATGTTATCTATTTATAAACTTTATAATAGTTGACCAAAAGGTTCCAAATATTAATCAATGGGTCAGTACCCCCATATCTCTTGTTTATACTCTTTTTTAGTGTGTACGTACTTTTGAGGTGGTGTTCGTTCTCGTAGTAGCCAGTAGAGGCTTGGTAAGAACATAATACTTTGTGAGCATGATAGTGAATACACCATATCTCTCGTACTCCCTTCTCTTGTTCATACTCCATGTTTCGTGTCCGTGCTCCGTTTAGTATAATACGTATAATACGTGCTCCGTGTCTCTTAATAATATGCCATACAATTAAATTTGATATTAGGGGTTAACATGTAATACTTGTGCATATGAGTGTACGTATGAACCTCTCTGATTGTGGTAATATGAAGAAATTATGAAGTATATAAGAGACATGGTGTAAAAAGATGAGAAAGGGAGTACGTACGCTAAACGGAGTACAAATAAGAGATAGTGAGTACGAACACGATACACGAGTTAAACCAATTTAAGAAAAAATTTAATAAAATTCTAAGAAAGGGAACGTAATTATTTGGTGTGGCCCATGAAGGCTAATGCAAGGCTTGATTCTGAAGTAAATTATCTGCCACTCATGAAAGCAAACTTTAAGAAACTTGTGACACATATTCAAGACTTTCACAATTGGAACTTTATAAAGTTGTGAACTTGCAACTTTTAACTTTGAAAACATTAATATAATAATTAACAAAGAAAAAAAATTTAATGTTTCCAACTATTTACTCTCATAACAGCAATAATGCATTATTGCATATCTTCTAATTAATCCTTCATAAACTGTATGCATCTATTAACTAATTGTTGACCCACTTCAAGCAAAGATCCGCTTTTACAGGTTTATGATCGGAACCATATATTTGGTCTATGGAATCATAAGAGTGAAGAGTTGCTTG
>NC_025701.1:26140992-26176355 GCF_000633955.1 Camelina sativa
AATCCTTCATAAACTGTATGCATCTATTAACTAATTGTTGACCCACTTCAAGCAAAGATCCGCTTTTACAGGTTTATGATCGGAACCATATATTTGGTCTATGGAATCATAAGAGTGAAGAGTTGCTTGGATATTGTCAGTATCTTGGATCTTAAATAAGATCCTATCTGTCCAAGCTGGAACCCTGACCTTATGGCTTGTATCATAGTCGTTGCTTCCTACATTGTATTTGTAAGTTGGTTTAAACCCTAAAGTTCCTTCAGAGTAACCCTTGAATATTTCACCTCTCTCAGCTTCTTGCAAGAGTTGATCTTTACTCACAAGAACCTGCACAAAGTAATAAAATTCAATATAGGATTAAAATTGGTTAGCAAATCAAACCGAATAACTAATTTTTTTGAAATAGAATGACATAAAATTTTATTTTCAAAATCAAATGATAATAGTATTTTTTACTAAATCAAAATTGATATTTATGCAACCTAAAGAAAAAATATTATCTTTAATTAATTCTATGTATAATAATACTTGAAGAGTATATATTTTTTTTTATCTTAATTTAGCCCAATGGCAATCTCTATCCGTAATTTAAGTATTAAGATAATATTTGCATGTCATGGAATTGGAGGCTTACAGATTGAAGATGGTTATGGATAAGAGATCGAACAGGACGGTTAGAGGCATCTTGGATCCTGTAATTGAGATCTCCAAGCCAAACAGTAAGGTCACGTGTCCTTTTGTCTCTTGATAATAGTGAATTTGCTATGTGTCTCAACTCTGTATTTCTTTGATCCACTTTCTTTGCATGAGCTGCATTATTACAATAGTAATTATTAATGATATTTGTTTTTTAATTGTAATTTAACTGTAAATTAGCTTAAAAGAGAGAGAATAAAAAAAAAATGAAGTAGGTACCAGAGAGATGGCAAGAGATGAAAACCATTTTGATGTCATCATAATTAATACGAATAGCCACGGCTCCTTTTTTTCTTCCAATTAAACCTCCACATCCACCTACTGAATGTCTCTCCGCCTTTAATTCTGCAATTAGTCGTACACGATTATGTTATTTCACCTTATAAAAAATTATAAAGTTTGGCATGAAACACAGAATTTCACCTAAGTTTAAATTAGTTGTATATATATATATATATATATATATATATATAAAGAATATAAAAGAAATGTCAACAATTAACAACTTGTTTTGTAAGGATTTAAAACTTAATTTTCTGTTCTTTATGTGTCAAAAATGCCAAAAAATACAAATGTAGGGAGTAAGATATATATATATATATATATATATATTGAGTGAAAAGAATATGTTTATATATTCTTCCATTGCGGTTAGAAAAAAAGTACTCCATTTTTTTTATCAACATCAATTTGATATTCTAGAGATATTTTGGTAAAATAAGCTAAAATGTTGGATAGAAATGTTTAGAATGAAATTATTTATATAATTTGTTAAATTATACATCTAGTGAAGATAAATAAATTAATATATACGTACCTTTTACTAATGCGTGTGAATTCTTTGGCCCAAACAAATATAGATGGATCGATTGCAATTTTGCCTTCCCTAGAAGCCTGCATTTTATTTCGATATGGAACGTTCCAATGTTACGATTGCAGAGGAATAGAAGAAAGAACACTTTTGTTAAATGAATAAATTGAATGAATGTGTAGAGTACTAGCTTACACGTGAGTTGGAGATGTAGCCGTCTCCAAAAATTGAGCAACATTTTCTTTGGGAGCCTCTTGTAAGCCAACGACAAGCAAATCGAACTTCCTGTCTTTGCCAAGAAGCTCAACCAAATCCTCATATGAAACCTTCACATGAAAGAAGCAATTAAGGATAAATTCGTAATTGAATCTAATACTCTTTGTGTTCATCATAAAGTGACATTTAAACATAATTTACAACTAATTAATATGTGCTACGTATTCAACTAATTCGTGCGTACGTACGTACCTTTCCATTCATGTTCCATGTGATGATACGGATGCAAAGATCTGCTTTCCTAGAAAAACTGCAACTCTTGACAGCTTCAATTGTTTTAATACCATCGTGAGATGAGTTGTTGGCAAACGAACCAATCGGAGTTTGCTTGTTTTTTGAAAACCTATAAAGATATAACAACTCAAAAACATTAACTACTCTTCCACGTTTGAGTTAAATCTCTATCTTCAAGATCTATAATCGTATCTTTGTGAATAGTATTTTTTTTTATATAGAAAATAACGTAGGAGACAAGATTCGTATGATAACAACTATTACCTTTTTAGTCCAAACATCGAATTCGTATTCCCCATTGTCTGCATGCAGTGTTTTCCCGCTAAAAGCAAGATTCTAAAGGTTTTTATAGAGCAAGAGAGATAGAGAGAGAGGGGGAATGTGTTGAGAGGAAGAAGTGGGAAAATCTAAAGAGGAATGATATAATGAGATTTACAAGAGTCATCATCTTCAGTCATCATCTATATATTGATTGGGGTTGCTTAAGAGAAATTAGGCACATGCAATGTTACGTGGTTTTCTAGGAAGGTTAGGTGAATGGTGTTGACTACAAAGACGTGTACGTCTTCGAATGGACGGTCGAATTTGATAATGACTTTGGTGGTTTTTTTCTTCGTCAGGAAATCTCTAGAGGATAAAGAAAAAAAAAAGTACAGTAGAATCTTAGATTTTTATTAGAATTTCAATGTTGATATTATTATAGTAAACAAATGCGGATGATTCACCTATCCACATCATCACCACATGCGATGAAAATTATTTAATGGAAATTAATTGTGGATGTGCTTATGCAAAATTCTCTATATGTTAATAGAAATATTATGAACTATTTTTTTATTTTAGTTTTTAAAAATAAATATTTAATCAACTATTAAATTCAAAAATGTATTTAATTTTCATTTTCATAACCTATTTACTTATCAAAAGTAAATTAAATTTCACAAACAAGAAAAAAAAATTATTCATTTATTTACTACTTTTATCATTATTCTCATTGCATTTTTAAATTTAGGATTATTTTAAACCAAATCGATTAGTCTAAAATATATTTTTTTAATCTATTTAATGGTGTAGTGGTATAGATAATAATATAAAACATAAAATATGTGAAGATGATTTTTAGAAACACAAAAAGACATCAAAACTTTATACACCACCTTAAAATTCTTTTCCAAGTTCAGATATTTCACGGGTGAAATGTATTTTACAGAAAATAAACAAAAAATTACTTACATATTTTGTTATATATAAACAAAACTTAAATCTCAAATAATAATTTTACTCATAATATTTTATTTAAATCAATTATTCCGCACATAGTGCGGGTTGGTACCTAGTATAGAGTAAAACTTGTATAAATTAATATTATTAGGAGAAAAATATTTTAATATGTTAAAGAAATATCTATTAGATGATAATTTTTAATTTCTATGTAAAGAGAGTTTTTCTTGAAATACTCAATGTTAAAATTTGTGTCTTAAGATATTAAAATTGGTAAACATGGATTTTTATCATAGTATATATTTTCTTTATATTTATTTTAGTACTAGAATGGGTAAAATGATTAGTCCATTTTATGTAAAATAAAAAAGTGTTCTATTTTAGCAAAACGTGGATGAACACTTAATTATATTCCAACATTTTATATCCTTTGCATGTTGACTTAGTTTTATAATATATATGGACAGCTCGATATATGGATCAATTCAGTTAATAGTTTTTTGTTGATACTGTTTTTTTTTTTCCATTTTGTATGCTACTCAAGTGACCTGATACCACACTTCTCCAACTACCACATGGGAGATGAGATCGACCTAAACAGTACTCAAGTGGTCAGTGGTGACTATCAGGATTTAGCCGACAAACTAATCAACTTTCGTCCAGTTTGTTTGTTTAACTCATCCCAGAAATTACATATACATCCAAATATTATTATATGTAAAGAGTTACATGCGAAAAAATATTAAACCGAGCACGTACCTTAATTAACCCGGTTTAGCGATGAAATTTTGTTTCGGATTTGATTAGGAAATGGACGCAGAGGTAGGGGAAAAGATCACATACATAAATTAATGACTTTTTTTTTATTGTTGAAGCTCTCTTCCGATTAATTTTACCAGCTTTCTCTCTCGAAACTGTTTTACTAGAGATCTCTAGTCTCTAGAGTTCTTTCTAGTCATCAAGTGTCTTTTTTTCTTGGAACAAAGTCATCAAGTGTCTGTCTACGCGTTATCCTCTCTCTAGCATTCTCTCTTTTATATGCCACATCAAGAGAAGTTATAGAGATAGAAACGAGTGGTTCTAGTGAAGTTAGTGGGAATAAACTTCTCATACCTACCGGTTATTTAAATCGGTTCGGTATGATATAAATAACAGACGCTAACCTTTCCTAAACCATAGTTCAATAAGTTACTGTTACGATTTTATCCATTCCAGAAACAAAAAAAAAATGTTACTTTTATTCACATTCTATTAGATATTGCGTCGGTTTTGGTGAAGTTCTAAATTAAATATCTAAACTACTAACATGTTCTTATCCACTAGTCTTGGAGTTTCAACAAACTAAATTCACGTCCACATATTATGTATAAATAAGATGTTATTGTCCACAAATTTGTGTTGCTGTTGGTTGTTGAAGTTTATGTGGTTTCAAGTGGCTCTTCTATTGAAGTGTTTCTTTTCTTGTTATTTAGTTAATATTTTGGTGATTTTTATTTTCCAATTAAACTGAAAAGAATATGACAGGTGGACGTACGTATTGTTTGTTAGTCAGTATGGTCCATGTAGCTAGGGATTTCTTTGTGTGACATTTCTGAAGGCTCTACAATCACATCTCCGAAGTTACATCATGTAAGAACCTGCATAGATCTCCTGGAGCCTTGAAATTTTAAAGCCCACACACTTAAGTCAATAAGCATGTCGCACAAAGCTCTCATAGCCCATGTACATATATATATGCTCGTATTATTGAGCTATAGTGCATGTTCGTTTAAAGCAATGTAGGCAATGCATGCGATACACCAAAATAAATACACTCGTGCAGAAAAAAAGTTTTCATATATATCATGCACCAGCTTCGCATGAGTAAAGCAGTAGCCATGTTGACAAATGCATGAATTTCACTGTTTCATAACTTACATGTCTGGATTTTTATCTAACCAATGTTAATTAAGCTCTATGGCCGGTTTTCTGACTTTAAACCAACTTAAAGATTGACCCATGTCAAGTCCCATTTTTCCGATCGATATAAATAGATAGTCGCTTTTCAAGTCATTAATCTCGATAGACTCTCATCATTCTCTCGAGATACATATTATACTTTTCTATTTAATATTTCAAAAGAATGAGGCCTTCTTTTTTACCATCAATTTTATGCGATTGAGATTCCTTCATACTGAATTCGGGTAGCGTGTGTTCAGACTTATATATATTACGTTTCATATATGTATTTCTAACTTAAATAGATTATTGGATCAAGTAATGTTTAAATCAATATCAAAAGGCGATGAATATCCAACATTTGAAAGCTAAACAATCAAAGAACAAGTAGAATGGTTGCCAAATAAACTTGCCGTTCTATGAGAGCCGGGCTCGAACCGCAACATGGCATCATCACACGCATAGTTCATCTTTCCAGTCGTCTCATATCTGCAATCACGAAAATGCAATCTCGACCCGAACGGCATTTCACTTCTTTCCTTAATACTCTCCATAAATATCTTTCACAATCACACCGTCCATATCTACTTCCGAAGCAATCGATGAAACCTTAAGTAGATTAGCCCACCACGGTCTGAGACTATAACTAATTATCCAAAAGAGTTGACCTATGTTAGTAATCGAACATAATATGTGAACAAAACTTAGCTAGCGGCCATAAGTTTTTATAGTCATCAACATCCAATATATGAACAAAGTTAAATAGATTTACAAAAATAAAAAAGAGTGTATAAATTTTAGAATTGTAACCTCTCTATGGATGAAGTAGCAATGGTTACACCTTTGTAAATTATGAAAACCTGAAAATCTCCATCGAGACACATATAGAAACCAGGAAGATCTGGAGGAATCCTAATCAATAAATCCCATTTTACACTAAGACGAGTCTCGGTCATATTAAGCACTGTGAAATCCATTGATGGCACTGTAATATCCGGCACATAATTTTCTTCATACGAATCTTGTGTTGTCTCTATGTTGTAGATAGAAAAGATTACGATAGAAATGAGGAGCAAGGAAACTAATAGTATTCAGAACCCACCCACATAACCTTTTTGTTTCAGTGTAGTCCATAGAGAGGTGGGTTGGGGTTGGGGAAGTAATGCTTCGTTTCCCATTTTTGTGACACAGAAAGAGAGATGTGTATGTTGATTTTTTTTTGTTAGGTTTAATATTATACTAGATTCGGACCCGCACATACGTGCGGGGATGTTTTCATAAGTTTTTTTTTGAAAAAAAATAGTTATGTGGTTGTTAGTTGAAAATTTGTTTTAAGGAATTGTTGCAAGTGTTTTTCTTACAAATAGTATGCATATATGTAATATCAGTTTGTGGAAGTATAATGATTGTAGTTTGTATTGATTGTTGCATATTGTATATAATATGCCTAATGATTGTAAGTAAGCCAAAATTTGTATGTGTCTTAATTTTTTTTTCAATTTGTATTGTAAAATTCGAATTTTCTTATTCAATTTTCATTCATTTATCAAAAGAGTTTGAGTAATATTCTTCAAGTTTTCGTTGTTTATATGTGGATAATTTCATGTTTGTATACACAAGTTTTTCAGAAATTTATTTAGATTCGTTTACAATTTTATTTGGATGTTTGAAATTGTTGTTATGTTTGCCCAAAACATAAAAAAATTGTTGTTATTTAGATATTTAAGTTTCCGGTCAATTTGTTTATTAGATTAGATCATGTATCATTTGTTCTTACTTATTTCTTTTTATAACTCCTTTTTCGGAAGAGGTCTGATTACATTTGTTTGTTTTAGTACAGTGAAAATTGGATTCAAATAAAAAACTAAACTGGTTTTGTCAAAAAAAAAAAAGCTAAACTGGCAAAGAAGAAGATACTTAAGGATAAGACTCTTTTACAATATTCACTATAGATTTTTGCCTAACCTCTTCATATATATAATTTCACAATTTTATACTTTTTATAGGTAAATCTATACCATGAATAAGGAACAGAGGACACTTAACGTTGGTGTTGAATTTATGGAAAAGGTTAGTGTGGATACTGTCTATTAGTTAAAAATTCTGTTAAGCTATGGTCAAATTGTTTATAATTGTTCTAACAAAGTGTGTGGTACATTCTCTAACATGGTGGAGTATGAGACGACAAAAAAAAAAACATGGTGGAGTATGGTGGTTCAGCCTAAACCTGCTAATATGATAACTCCGTTAATGGGATAGTAATTCCATACTAATGTCCATAGATTTTTCTACTCAAAAAATAAGAGTGATTTGAACCAAATAGAAGTTTCGAAATATTATTACAAAATTCCCAAAAATTGAAAACTCTTTACTTTTGGATAAGCATTTTGAGATTACTGAAACTAAAAACTTCAAAAACAAAAAAAAAGTTGCAAAAGTAAAAAGATAAATAGAGGAAATCATGGATAGATGGCTACAACCATCTGACATCTAGAATCTTGTCTTATTTAGTTTCTTCTCTTTTCCTCCCTCTGCTTCAGTCTTTACATGTAACCCCTCTGAAAACTTCAGTCTTTCCAACAAAGCAATTTGATGATGAAAACAGTGTAGTTTAATTCAAAAGCATCATTTTTTTGATTATTCATCCCTTATTATTGTAAAGTGCTTGTAAAAAGTACAATCCCGGTAACAAAATTTTAAAAACCGATAAGTACATCAATTTGAACAGATGAGAGAATTTTTATATAAGTCCATCGATTATTAAAATACCTAGTAGCCATGATCCATTCTGCTTTATCCGTTGTAATCTATAAGTTTTTGAAAACTTCTTTGAAGACTACATTCAGTGTCCTCTTCTGCAGTTTCCCATCTTTGTCAACAATAAAGATCTTTAATCCTTTTTAAGAGTATAAAATCTCCAACTGCTTGTATCTTCGAAGTTGTTTTGAAGGCTTGATGTTAGCAAGGCTTGTGATATTATTGTTTGTAGCCATTTTTTTTTCTTCTGAAAAATAGGTTTAGGCTTGCAGTATTTGAGATGAGTAACACCTTGATCACGTATGTTGTATTTATAGTAGTAAGTCATGTTTTAAAGAATACCTCATAGTAATTAATATTTGATCATATCGCCTATCAAGATTTGGTAAGTTACTAAGATTTGGTGAATTAGAATATTTCGAAATCGAGAAGATTATGTTAACTATCCGAGATTTTGGTGTTAATTGGCAAATTCATTTTTTTAATTAAACGCATCTCCATTTTTTAGAAGATATTCTAAGATTGAATTTCCCTAATCGTAACAATATGATTTTAATTGTTTGCATAATGTTAAGTGTAACAATATGATTTACGTGGGTAGGTTTTAATTGTTTTAATGGCATCAATGCTAATTTTGTGGGTTAATTTGTTTAGATTTAATGGCAGGTTTTAATCGCTTCCGATTTGTATGTGTTATTAGTGTTAATAATCATTAAATATTTGTTTGCTCCGAAAAACTTAAATATCAATCTGTTTGGCTCGATTTTTTTTGCTAAACTATCACATATAATATCTGTTTGACTACAAAATTCCTTGTTAATTGTATCTGTTTGGCTACACAATTTATATATATATACTTATTCTGATTTTAATGGTATTTCATTGTAATAATGTCTAACCCTATGTCTTTTTATTAAAAATGCTTCTCTTTTAATAGTATATATATATACACCTAAATATATTCTTTCCTTTGTAAACTTTTTTGTAACAAAAAAAGAAAGATTTGATAAGTGCATATCTTTTTTTAGATAACTTCTAAGATTTTGTATTATTACTTTTTTCTTAGACATCGTATTGTTACCTTTACCTTTCTTAGTCAGAATTGATTCCTTTTTTTAGTCAGTACGGTATATATTAGGGGGAGTGTATATTTGGCTATTTTTAATCATTCGATAAAAACTCATGTTCCATTCGGTCTTCCTTCAATCATTTTTTCATTAATTTGGGGTCAGTGAGAGGCTAGCGTCTAATAGTACAAATAATATAAAGAGACAAGTGATAAAGTCAAGATTCCGTAGATCACAAGTAACAAAATGTCTCGGAACATTGTATAAACCAAATATCCAAATCACATTAAGAGAAAACTCAAGTTCCAAAATAAGCTATAAGCTAGAGTAGAATCAAACAATATTACACTGTGTAATTGAGGGCAGAAACATATTAGAGATAAATCAAAGATTTTATTGAAAAAAGAGAACATGTGCAGAGAACTTGAAAGAGCTTGTTGGTTTGTGCAGCAGAATAACTCTAAAGAGTCCATGAACCAATATGATACAACCATCAAACATTAAATCTTGACTAAGCATTGCTATGAACCTACAAACATGTAGAATTGTTAAGCCTTTATAATAAATCCTCTCATATCAAATGCATTTTGATCTACTTCATTGATAGATATAAAAAAAAAAACATTATATATGAGCCCGGAGCCATGAAAGGAAGTACCTTGCAAGATATTTCCCCAAATTTCTCACCACATTCAAGGAGACGAGACTTCACAGAATTAGAAACTTAGTATTTTGAAGCATGTGTTTTCGTAACGTATCTGATGAAAAAGATCACATCCCCCAGTCATGGAACGCTCGAATATGAAAAGATAAATCTACTACAACATGTCAATTGTCATGATGTCGAATGCTATTATATCAGCACTAGAATTTGAATTTGTCTATGGTAAAAATCTTTCAGTTTTTCCAACGTGGTGATTCCACCATATATTCCACTGATAGCAAAACCACCAAAAAAATTAAAAGATGGTTTGAAGGAGATAATGCAGGAGGAATATATGGAATCCGTAGAAAGCAAAAGTCAAATCTTAAATAGGACCGGTTAAGATTTACAATCAATCCACTTTTTGTTTGTTTAGTATCAAGAAAGGAGATGGATAAACAAAGAAAGATAGAAAGAGGGAGAGAAATCTTATATAATAAGAGAAGGTTTCTTCTAAACTTTGTTTGAGGCGATGACATCTGGCGCTTTATATAGTTGACATTTGTCCATTGCTAATTAAATATGGCCACAATTGTCAACTTAATCCCTTGGTAATTAAAAAATTCGCCTTAACAAACAAACAAATGGGATCTGAACATGCAGCCCCTGTGTTTCTCTTCCTCCCATACGGTATTTAAATTGAAGCTCGAATTTAGTTTTAGTTTTGCATTCTGCTTTTGAAAACGTAACGTCTTGCCATCAAAGTAAATTAAGTCATTTGATAATTGCTTTCTTATTTATTTCCAATTAAATATTAGTAATCTATTTTCCATAAAATTATAATCCAATAGAATTCAATTTCTAATTACTTTTATTATTATTAATCTTTCTCCCTCAATCTACTGGGAATCAACACCCTCACCCCACATACTAACTACGCTTTTAAAAATGTTCAACCTAAAAAAATTGTTCTCTACTCTACTCTAGAGTTACTCTCTAACGATGACCACCAATAAAAATAGGATTGTTTTTGGGAAGCTCCATACTTTACAAGAAACAATCTCTTACTCAACTTTAAATGTCTCTTTCTAGACGAAAATGTAAATCAACTACCTAATCCACACCACACCTATCTCACCTACTGTATATTAAAAACTTCGTCTCTAACTAATTTTTTACTTGCTTTCAGACATGCAACTCGCCTATCTAAGTTCGAAGATCTGTTGATTCGGGGAAAGCAGTGTCTCTCTTTGGGAAAAACTTGCCATTGAAAAACATGCCAAACTTCTTACACTATGTGCAGACTATTTATATTTGAATGCAACATAGTCAACTCAATGTTTTTTGAACTCCAACAATTCCGCAAAAGATATTATATTTCATATACATCTGGTTAATTCTGTATTTTTTTCCCCATTCTCCAACATGTAATATAGATTGCTTCCAATTAAATCAGTTTTTATCTTACTTTTCACATCCGTTTTCCCAATATTCGTACAATAATCTTTTAAATAGAACAACAATCTTATAGTCTTTAATATTTTCCCCAGTAACTATTTCAAGGCAAGTAATGTCCCGTCAGTTTTAGTTGGCAAAATTTATTAAGACCCAAAATATTTGTATATGATTGAACAAATAGAGACTTACGTCAAACAACAAGGATGGAGGCCAGGTAATATGACCAATTTATATTTTATTTTTACTACTATTACTTAAAACATCGTCTTGATATTTTTAAGGAATATATGTTTTTGGTGTAAAGCGAAAGTGGTTGAAGTTGTGTATTGCGCGATAGGTGGCACTACATTTCATGCACTAACTGTAATTTGAAAATAAAAAATTCTGGTTTGACCTTCACAAGTCACACTTTCTCTCCATCCGAAGTTGTGGGAATACTCCGGTGTGTTGTTTTCAATGAGTCCGGAGTGTGGCAATCTGTTGTTTCATAGTTCTTTTCATATGTATTTATTTTATTTTGTGTACTAACTATTTGAAGGTACTATTCAAACTAAAATTGCCAACCCAAGTCACTTTTTTATTCTTAGGCCAACTTAGATGAATTAGACGACGAGGTGGCTTAGCTCATCAAAGACTTAATAGGGAAGACATTCTATTCCAATGTCAAAGAGTCTAGATACAATTTCACGGCTCTATGTACCAGAGTTTCACTGTCAGTCTGTCACATCTATCAAAGACGATCAACACCACTTACCCTTAGAACTTGAGACACACATGTGGAAAAAATTTCAACAAGGAATCATAAACCATTTACGCTTGAATTCTAACATGTTCAATTTTACATTTTTCCCTTTGTTATTTTAACAGATAATTACTGATGATGTAAACCAAAGCTTAAAACTGAGGTTGAAGTCTCTCCAAGATTTGCAAGGGATAAAGGCATTGATTGGGGTTTAACATTACTGGTCTATTGTTGACAGGAAATACAACAACAAAAGTAAAACAACTTCTGATGTTGGGAGAAACCAGCAGGAAAAGGGAATAAAATCACTTGTCGTTTCATCTGCAA
Organism: Camelina sativa; assembly: GCF_000633955.1. Classification (NCBI taxonomy): domain Eukaryota; kingdom Viridiplantae; phylum Streptophyta; class Magnoliopsida; order Brassicales; family Brassicaceae; genus Camelina; species Camelina sativa. The sequence continues at coordinate 26,153,163 of NC_025701.1, forward strand.
AGCAAAGACAAATACAAACCACATAAAAAGAAAACAGTACAAATTTCAAATTTCAGCGTACATGTATTACAAATGGTAGCATCCCAAAGCAACACATACTAATTGTAAAACAGAGAGATATTTTAATCTTTTATACATTTTGTTATTTAATAAATTAAACAAGACTAATAAATTAAATTATACATCAAGGTTTGTTTTTAGTAATGGAGTGTCGGTTGGGGTTGGGTATGGATAAATTATTATTTATGCTATGGATTGTTCAAATCTACTTGTGATGATGATGTCAACTATCAACAATTAGCCTATCTTTTCATCAGAATTGAATGATTTTAGGTTTTTAGAAATTGATTTGTTGAATTTCATATTAGACATGTCTCTTAAGGATAATATATGTACCAAATGAAATTTACAAGAATAGGAGGTTTCTATTTTTCTCACTTAAACTTGTGTGTAACTCTCTTTTGAAGAGAAAAAACGTCTTTTCAATAATTTAATATATGGGGTTTGATTGTAAAATAAAAGTAAAAATAAATCCGTGCGTAACACGGAATAACCTCTAGTAACCTAATAAGAAGAGCTTGCGACAATATCAACACCAGCTTTAAGGTAATCGAGATGTACCTGCTCCATCAAGAAAGATAAGTAGCTAAGTAAACCATAGTCCATTGTGCGATGATCGAAATTAGTCTCTCGCTGTGCAATGATCAAAATTAGTCTCTCATTGTTTTCTTCTTAAGCTTGAGTTTCTAATAGTGTGATGATTGAAAATAGTATTTTTGAATCTGCATGATAACTTTTTGTATATTCACCAACATTTAATTATACATATGTAATTTAAAATTTAAAACAAAGAAGGAAGGAAGAAAAAAATTGAACAAAATATAAGATTTATCTAACCAAATATATAATTAAATTGAGTTTTCAACCCATGCAAGAACATAAGCAAAACAAATAAAATATTTAGAATTAGAGATATAGCGGAGTAGGATGTGAGCTATTTATAGGATTTCAAGAGATTAAAGTTATATTTCTAAAATAATGTAATTAGAGGATTTACAATTATAATTTATAGTGGGTTTAAATGAATGGAAAAAAATAGTTAATTCATAATTCATGTAATTTCAGTTACAATTTAAAACTCCCTCCTTTTCTTTATTAATCTAATTTCTAGAAAAAAAATGTTTCAAAAAGATGATATTTTTAAGTTACCAATGCACTTTTTAATAGGTTTTGATGATGAATTATAAATTTCAAGAAAAATAACTAAATACTATTGGTTTAGAGTAAATTGAAAATTACAAAAAAAAAGATATATATAATCAAGTTTTAATATGTGTGAAAAAACTAACAATATGATGAATTAGGAATAGAGGGAGTATTAAAATGTGGATTTAAAGTATGATTTAATGTACATGATTACATGTGGAATATTTTGTTTTATTGATAGTAATTATTTTATTTTTAAAAAATTAATTGTTAAATAGACTAATAGGAGACAGTAAAACTTTGCAAGGGAGTTTTATTAATTATTGTTGATATTTTATTTTGTTTTCTTTAGTTTTTTTTTGTTGTTTTTTAATTTCATTTTTTTCTTTTGATTCTTTTCTTTTGTTTTCTTTAGTTTTTTTCTTTTGATTTTTTGTTTTTTTGTTGTTTTTTGTTGAGTTAAAAACTTTATATACTTGTCCTTTTTTTTATGTTACATTGTGTCAACAAAAACATAGATAATTAGCTAATTAAATGAGTTTTAGTGTTTCATTATCAATCTATCTTTTTTTCTTTTGATCAAACTATCAATCTATCTATAAATCAGTCTTCTTCTTCTGCCACATATTGACAACATGCTTCCTCCTCTACTTCACGTGGGCCCATTTGCATTTACCAACAACTCTAATATTTGGGTTTTATTGGCTAATTCCTAAGTTCTATTTCATCATCATAAAAAGGCCACAACATCAAATATTTCTCTCATTATTGGCTCATTATATACTAAAGAAGATCTAACCTTAAAATATCATATTTTCATCTTAACAATTCACGCTGCACGCTCACCTTCCTCTTTGTCGTTCTCTATGGAGAGTTAGGCCTCTCTTCCTCCATTCCTCTATTAAAACAAAAGTTGAATTAGTTTTAAACACGACAGAAACTGCATGTTGACAACATGCAGCAAAGGGAAACAAAAAATTGAATTAGATTTAAATTATGAAATTTCACCTATATTTTATTTTCAGTCTATTTTCTTATCTTTAGTTTTCACAAAACCATGACTACACTTTAGATGTGGAGATGTGTCATGTGTTATCTTTCTCAGTTTTAAATTTAAATATAATATGATTGTTTACGGTAACAACTATAACTAACGCATCACTATTTAATTAGAAAGTCCACATTTGTACTTATCATATGTTCACAAACTTATATGCTTCAGTATGTTCACTCTTAACTACAACAAAGCCCAAAACAATAAACAATGATATCTTTCCCAAACAGAACTTTAATTTGGAAAAATAGACAACTAAAAGCATATGCAATGGTGAGATTTCTCAAACATTAATATTTTATTATATGTAATTTTTTTTTTTCAAATTCAAAACCAATTACAAATGAACATGTGGAAAATTAGTCTCTCAAGAGTTTCTCAAAAATTCTAAAACGAGGATGTTTCTCATTTCTCATTCATACTTTTCATTATTTATATTTTTTATATCGTTGAGAATTCAAGTGAGAACTCCTCCAATGCTCATGGTCTAATATATCAATATTTAAAAGAAAACTAGAGACTGATCCAGCTGATCTATGTTTCTAGCACAATGAACGAGGGAATTTATTGCTTTCTTTTTGTACTTGGCAATTTGACAACAGAACAGCAACTATTCTTTCATGTATGAAGCTTACAGCTCCCCTTGTGACCCAAAATCTCTCCTCCAGGCTCCAGTTTTTGTTTTCTATTTGAAAGTTCTTTTTCCGAGCAGGTTTAACGATCGATAATAATTCGAATTAGACACACGTACGTGTTTCCTATGCCGTTGGAACTCAATTCTCGACAAGTTGAGGCATTAAGACAACCTCCAAAATTCAAGCATGGCAAATTGTCACCTATGAGATGTGGCGAGACCGCAAGAAAGAGGTAGTAGCTCTACTACTAGTACTCTTCCACTGGATCTTTTTTTCAATTTTGAAATGTTAGTTTATTGAGAAAAATATATTAATGAAATTTTTTGCAAAAATATAGACTAAAATAATCAAGAAAAGAAGATAGAACTCTTCGACGGATTTGCTAGACTAAAGATGGATGAATTGCGGTAGTCGAGGGCGTGAATCATGTTTTAAGATTGTTCTGTAAATAATGCGAAGAAGTTGGCCTAAGAAATGGAACGACCATGTCTCTAATCATTTTTCTCTCACCAAATCTAACCAAGACCGAGAGCCTACTGTCGAAGGTGGAAGAACTGATGTGCTGGAAATTATCATCCCTATTCCCTGTCCAACGTCACGTTTTGGTCTAGTAGTAGCTATGCAATATCGGACCAAAGTGTAGGGAAGCTACAAAAAATCTATGTTCTGGTGAACAAAAGGTGACGTTGATGTGTGGATCACGTCTCTTGATAAATGTTATCAGAACAAAATCCACCAGTTCAACGCGATTGGGGGTAAGTTGACCAAAAGGCCCTATTGCTATTGTCACTCTTTGCACCAAATTTATGACTAAACAGAGCTGTCTGATTATTTATAACTATGGTAGAAGTATTTATAAGGAGCTGGTACGTCTTAATTGGTCCATAAACTTCAGTATCAACTAAACAGAGCTGTCTAATTTTTTTCTACTATGCTACAATAATACTAATTACTTGTACGAGTCGGTTAAATCCTTCTACAAGAAACTAAAGTGTGGCCTACGTATCTTGATTTATTCACATTACCACATCCCTTTTTTCTTTCCTTCAACCTCAATTCACGTACTTCTTGACTACTAGACGTGCTGACGTACAGTTACGGGCCAAACTTCTTAAACAACCTATAGCGTCACTCGGCCCAAACAAATTGATTAACTTATTAGAAATCATTGCTTCCTTTTTATTTCCTTCGTTCAGTCATTTGTGGCGGTTTATTTTTTCCCTTTTGTTGACAGATCTCATGTCAGACACTTTTTTATCCTATTCGGACATTTTTGGTACCTACCCTGTCTCCATCCTTGCTATTTAATGCTTATCAGAACAAAGAGAAAGCTATAGGAAGAGAGTTAAAGACGGAGCTTCTCACATACGGCCATGGTTGGAAAGGATAACACTTTGCCGTTGCTTGACCCTCGTGATCCGCCGGAACTCAACGGAACCAAACCGGCGTCTAAAGTATGGGCCAAAGAGTTCGGCGAAGAGTCCAAGCGGCTTTGGGAGCTAGCGGGGCCGGCGATCTTTACAGCCATCAGTCAATACTCTCTTGGCGCACTCACTCAGACTTTCTCAGGTCGTCTCGGCGAACTCGAGCTCGCCGCTGTTTCAGTTGAGAACTCTGTCATCTCCGGTCTTGCCTTTGGTGTCATGGTATGTTACGTAACCCTTCATACGTGTCTTGTTCTTGGTCATTTATATTATGTTCCAATAAAGGCCACACAATCTAAAATCGATATTTTAGTGGATTAACTTCTTTTATTCTATTCGTTAATATCAAAGTAGATCTTCCCATACATTTTCAATAGTTTCTTAATTTTGTTAATATATATTTTTTTCTGATTGTAAGGGCTTAGTTAGTTTGGTGACAAAAAGATTAGTTTAGGTTAAACTTAATTACAGAAAGAGTAACTTTGGAAAATATGAGTTCCTTAATTTTACTAAAACTGACTTTTACTCATACGAAATTTTGAAAGTACACCCACTTTCATAGAAATTTTATGAATATATACTTTTTTTTTTTAATTCAAATCTATTTGTAAAATATGTTTGGATAGCGAAACAAGAAAACATGATTGTAACTGGAAAGTGGAAACTTGTGCTGAGGCTTGGACCATCCCCTTTTCTTATCCTCTCCACTAGACACACTTCACCCCTTGTTACCACATGTTTGTTTGGTTTGTTTATTCTTCAACTTTGTGTTTTCCAGCCTATCACCAAAAATAATATTACAAAAATACCAAAATCGGTGAATTAATAAATTCAATATTTTCATTAGCTTTTCAAGTTTAGTTTACAAAAGATAGCAATGAGACTTAACGTGTTTAAGGAAAGTATTAAAAAGTAAAAACTTACAGATAGTTAAAAAAGAATTCATATTGAAAGTTCAACTGTTTTTAGTTCCCAAACTTTTTAGTATATCTAAAATAGAAAGGGCATGTTTTGGAGACTTGGTCTGTATCCAATTAACATAACTACAAATTCTGTTTAGTTATAAAACATTTTGAAAGAGTAGAAGATGAAAGATAAAAATTAAAATATGAGCGATAAGTTGCTTGTCATGAACCAGTTGCAAACTTGCAATGTCACAGTATTTTATCATTCCGGCCGCCCTAATCACTTTAAGTTTTTCTATGGTAAAATCTAAGAGATCAACCAATACTAGCAAATTTAATATTGTGGTGATGGAAACTGGTTGCAGTTAGGGATGGGGAGTGCGTTGGAGACATTGTGTGGACAAGCATATGGCGCGGGACAGATTAGGATGATGGGAATATATATGCAACGTTCGTGGGTCATTCTCTTTACCACTGCTTTGTTTTTGCTTCCCGTCTACATTTGGGCTCCTCCTATTCTTTCCTTCTTCGGCGAAGCTCCTAAGATCTCCAAAGCCGCGGGTATATCATTCTTTTTGTTACTTTATGTCAATTGGTTTTGAGATGGAAGTCCATGACACGTCCACAACTTCTGCATGCTAAGTTTCTTCTAACCTTTTTCAAGTTTAAATTTACAGGGAAATTCGCGCTGTGGATGATTCCACAACTATTTGCGTATGCAGCCAACTTCCCGATACAGAAATTCTTGCAGTCACAGAGGAAAGTTCTTGTGATGGCTTGGATCTCTGGAGTGGTTTTGGTTATACACGCAGTTTTTAGCTGGCTCTTCATTCTTTACTTTAAGTGGGGACTTGTAGGTGCAGCCATCACTCTCAATACCTCGTGGTGGTTGATTGTTATTGGTCAGCTTTTGTATATTTTAATCACTAAATCAGACGGTGCATGGACTGGATTTTCTCGGCTGGCATTCCAGGACCTCTACGGATTTGTCAAACTTTCTTTAGCCTCTGCTCTTATGCTTTGGTACGTACCATTTCATTTTTGGCTAATAATAGATAGTTTTTTTATTTATTTATGTAAGCTACGATTTCGATTAGAATGTGACAGGTTAGTTCTTTGTATTTTGCAGTTTGGAGTTTTGGTACTTGATGGTTCTGGTCGTTGTTACCGGTCTTCTTCCTAATCCGTTGATACCAGTCGATGCTATCTCCATTTGGTAATCGATTTTGTGATGATCTTTGTTAGTTTCTCATTGAAAATAGGTTTGTTTAGTAACCTTCTGTACGTTTTGGGTATCACAGCATGAACATAGAAGGGTGGACTGCCATGATTTCAATCGGGTTTAACGCTGCGATAAGGTAAGTTTTCTACCTTAATTTTTGTTTCATTTAATTTCTCTGGAACTACATTAGGAAAGCTAGTTAAACTCTCATGAACTGGTGCACTTTGTTTCTTGGTGTGATCAGTGTGAGGGTATCAAATGAGCTGGGTGCGGGGAATGCAGCTTTAGCTAAATTCTCGGTGATAGTTGTCTCCATAACTTCAACTCTTATCGGGGTTGTGTGCATGATTGTTGTCTTAGCCACAAAAAACAGCTTCCCTTATCTTTTCACTTCTAGCGAAGCAGTGGCAGCAGAAACCACAAGAATAGCCGTCTTGTTGGGCTTCACTGTCCTCTTGAACAGCCTCCAGCCCGTCTTGTCAGGTACCTCATGCTGAATTATAGTAATCAAAAACCATATTAGGATCAGAAAACATTGAGTTTCTGATCACTTTTGGTACATCATTTTATTCTAGGGGTTGCGGTTGGAGCTGGGTGGCAGGCTCTGGTTGCATACGTGAACATTGCGTGTTATTACATCATTGGACTTCCCGCTGGTCTTATTCTTGGATTCACACTAGACTTTGGCGTTCAGGTTAGCTTTTTACCGACGTGATTAACCTTTTTTTTATTCACTCTTACACAAGGGATTATGACTATTTGTATATGCATTGTTCTTTTTTAATTTGGTGTTAATACATTTGTAAAATTATGTAGGGAATATGGGGAGGTATGGTAGCTGGAATATGCTTGCAAACACTGATATTGATTGGAATCATCTACTACACTAATTGGAACAAAGAGGTCTCTTACTAAATCTCTTTATTTCTGTTATGTAGTTCCTCTTTTGTGTTTGGTTTGATCATTTCATTAATTAGCTCTATAAATTATGTAGGCTGAGCAAGCGGAGAGTCGGGTTCAGAGATGGGGAGGAACAGCTCGGGAGTGATCAACTCTTGGGATCATCAGTTCTTGATTTCTCTTTTTTTTTTTTGTCAATGTTACAAGAACAAAATGTATCTCTCTATTTGTTTTTGTTTTATCGATATGCCTAAACTGAAGTTAACGAGTCTCTCTGTGAATGTTAGAGGGGTTTGTTATTTTTAGTCCTATTCTTAGATCTAGGATGGTTTACTGAGTTAAACTTTTGATTAACTGAACTATGAGATTTGATTTTCATAGGCTTGTTGATCGTCAGAGTTGATCCAAAATGATGACGTGCGAATTGAAAACCCACTATGAGTGAGAATCCGTTATGGAGTGACATTTACCCATTCTTCACGATCACGAATTCATGGAGCCGTATGAAAGTCGGATCATTAGGGGTTTTGCCCATGATATTGGAAGAAGGTATCATGGAGAATTTGAAATATCTTTGTTTTCAGATATAATTGATCATCTGGATTCTCACTCATAAATCAATACGTTGATATTGAAGCTTAGACATTCTTAGGTTAGGTTCAATTTTTTTTTTTCTTTCTAGATCTTGACATCACAACATCATCGCAGGACATGATATTTAAAGACAAAGCTTTTTGAAGCCTTAAGTGGGTTTAAATCTAAGTATTGAACTCCAAGATTTCACCTTAAAGGTCATGAACAACCAAAAAAAAATCATGAAATGAAGTACTTGACAAGGTTTAACCACAGCAAGAACTTGACGTCAATATCATAAGCATTAGAAAATCCCCCGGCCCATAACTATAAGGCCATAGGTGGTAAAGAAGGTTCAAACGCAAAACTATTTTGTGAGAATCAAAGTGTCAAGGAAGTAAAACGTTAAATCTGTTTCTTTCACCTGACCGTAAATCGATTTCCATTATAAAAAAAATCACATGAAAGAGACATTTTGGGATTTTATTTATTTTTAATCAACTTTTAATCTTATATAATAAAGTAGAGAGCCACCCAAAAACTTTCAATCTTAACTATACACCAATTTTCATTAGATTTAATTATATCAATATATTCAAATTTATTTTAAAATCTTTCTAATTTTAATTATCTTAACTATACAGTTAAAATAACAGTTCTCTACATTTATTGGGTCCTTTAAAACGCAACTATATGCATTCAAAACACAATTAAGTTAAATTATTTTGGTAATGTTTTCTACACCATGTTAATGGTTGACCAATCAATTAATACACTTAAATGTGAATTACCTATATAAGTAACATATATGTAATTTGTTATGAACAATTTGTTTTAGATTTTATTCTTTATATATATATATATATATCTATCTATTATATATAGTTGTATAAGGATATGTAATTTGGTTATTACAAGATATATATTAATCTTTCTAATTTTAATATCTTAATTGTACAATTAACTCATTTAACCCACTAACTATACTATCAAAACCTTTAAGAATTTTTTACATTAAAACAAAACTAAATGCATTAAAAACACAATTAAGTCAACTTAATTTTGTAACTTACACTCAATTGTGTATGACCTACACATTTTTATCAACAATTTCCCTATAAATAGTAAACACCTCACTAAACACCATCATATATCAAATCCCTCATAAAAATTAAAATTCTATGACATCATTTTTCAATATAACTAATGGTGTTTCAAATGTTTTATGTATGTCACTTTTGAATATTTGAAAGCAAATGTTGGTTTTAGTTTGTATAAATTTCATGTTAGTATACTTATAACAAGTTCAAGTGATTCAAATATGGTATAGGGGTAATTTTTTTATATTTATTTTAATTTTATCATATTTTATAAGAAACTAATACATTTTCTGTTTCTTATTTTCAGGGGCTGTTGGATGAATGATTTGTAAATCCATTTAGAATTGTAAAATATATGTCTCAATAAACTGTAGTTATGAGATCTTACAAAACTTCACATGTTAAGTTTAAGATACAAAATTTTTTGTTAACTTTTTACCATTTAAATATTATATAATAAAGTAATGTTTTTTAAAACAAGCATTGTAGAGTTGACATGTAACATCCCTCCTTTTGATATTATCTCTTAATTCTAGATACATTATTTTATTTTTCTTTAGTTGAATTTAATCATATTATTACTAAAGAAAATAAATATAAAACTTTACATAATAGTACAAAATGATCAAGATGTATTGACTTATTAAATCATACATAATGGGTTGAAAAACTATATCATAAGAAATGTTTATACTAATTGTTAAAGCTCGCATTAAACCGTATTTAACTCCACATACAACTCTTATATTAATGAAGAAAACATACAAAAAAGAAGTAGAAAAGGAAAGATAAAATAACTAAATCATTATCATAAAATATCTTACATATTTTTAAAAAAATTATTATAAGAAACAAAAAACAAATTTTTATATAATAGAAAATAGTCTCTCCTACTAACAAATCAAAAAGAGATATATCTTCATATTATAGATAGAACGATGTATACATCTAATAGTTAGTTTTTATAGTTGTATCTATAGTTTATTATAAAGCTATAGTCTGTAGATAAAATATAAATTAGCTAGTAAAAATAACAAATTTTTGTAATACAACAATGAAGTTCAAAAATTGAAAACACAATAAAACAAATAACTTTATAGGTGCAAATTGTTGCACAGTTGAAGAGATTGAAGATGTTGAAAAATATAATTTAACCAATTGTTAATATTTGAATTGAAGAGGTTAAAAAAACTATTCAATCCATTCAACTTAAAAAGTTGAAAAAATAAACTAATGGTGCAAATGGATGACTTAAACTAATAGGTTGAAAAAGTTGAATAAGCATTCATCCATTTTATTTTTCATTTGAGATGAATAAGTTGGAATACTTATTCATCACATTCAACCAAAAAAAGTTAGAGAAATGAACAAATTGTAAAGTAAATTTTTTCAATTCTTTCATCTCCTATTTAGTGGATGAATGAGTTGAATATTATTCAATCATTTTAATTTCATTCAGACGACGAGCATCTTCCACAGTCTACCTCTCCTTAGAGAGTACAAATTTCAATGTCACCAGAACCATACAAAGATTATAATCTGTCTAAAAGACGTCTTGTAAAGGTAAATAGTCTTTTTGTATATTACATTAATATATATATATATATATACATATTTTTAGCTTTGAATTTGATACTACCTTTCCCGTAGTCATCAAAATATTTGTTTTTTTTTTTTTTTAATATTGTAGGGAGCTTGGGATGTTGAGAACAATCCATTCCTGCCAACAAGACATTGTCATAAACACTCGATTTCTTAAAGTGTAACCTGAGACGTTGTGGTTTGAAATTGACTTCGATAGACGCATTTGCTGTTAGCTTCCCCCAAATTTTGACCAATTGACTTTGACATGAATCTCACATTAAATACAATTCCACGGACTCTTGGTAAAGATATATTATTTATTCGAAAATCTCCAATATTTGCACTATTTTGTGTGCTTGAATAGATTATTTGTCTCGTTAATTATATTAACTGATGTGTGGAGAAATATTTTGTTAATTAATTGTCTAGTTAAAAATAAACTAAACCACAACACAAATTTAAAAACATACTTTATAACTTTAGATCATACAATCTAAAATCCAACATAAATAGTAATTCTAAAGTCAACATGACAGCCACTTTTGTAACGTTTATGAGGTCGATTTGAATTTTTTTTGATGTTTTGTTATTGAGTAGTGTAATATAATTTGAAAAAAATTCTAAACTCAATAAATTTAAAAATATTCTATTTTGGAATGAAAAAATATTTCAAGAATACTACACAATTTAACTTTCCAATACTAGGATTTAACCCGTGATACACCACGAGAGAATTATGTAATTTTATTTATAATGATATTTGATTTTAACGGTATTTAATTTAGTAATAAAATTCTATATTTTAAATTTTTAGTATTTTTTTATATTTAAGCGGTGATACAATTATTCTTAAAGTATTATAATTTTATCAGGATAAAACATTAAAATTATAAAATATAACTGTTTGTATAATGTATAATTAATTAGAATAATATTTATATTTATTTAGAATAATAATTTTATTGTTTTGTTTAATATATAATTATTTAATTTAACTGATTGTTTATTTTTCAGTGTATACAGTTTAATGATTGATTTTTTAATTTTATTTTGGGACACATATATAGAAAACAAATTTGCTATTAATAAATAATTTAGGTAGAATTAATTAGTTTCTATAAAAAAATCGATTTAATCAATTTACCATATTTTACTTATTGCTTTTAGTGCAATTTTGTAAGGACTAAAATTTTAAATAAGAAAAATTAAAAGAGTAGAACCCAAAATGTATTTAAAAATGTATATATAGATATAAAATTTAAAATACAAATTTAATGAAAATCATAATTTAAATCCGCAAAATATTTTATCTGAAAATTTATTTTTATGTTTTTGCCATACACATTTTGTTGCCATTACAATAAATGGCTTGCCACGTAAATTCGGAACATAATTACTGAAATGTGAACAAAAGAGATTATTCAACTTTCTTAATCCGTCGCAAAAGCCTAATTTCCTCTTTCTCTTTTTACCCGGTCATCATCATCACCTCCTTGCTGGATCCGCTGAGCGAGATACAAGCGCAACAACAACAACAATGGCGAAATCAAGCGCCGACGATGAAGAGCTACGGCGAGCTTGCGAGGCTGGGATCGAAGGAACCAAACAATCGATCGTTATGTCGATACGCGTCGCCAAGAGTCGCGGTGTTTGGGGCAAGTCTGGGAAATTGGGTCGACAAATGGCTAAACCCAGAGTTCTCGCTCTTTCTGGTGATTCCTTCTTCTTCTCTCCTTTGATCCTGGTCTCAGTTATTCGATTTTCGCGTTTTTTTCCCCTAAATTAAGCTTTAAGTTTTGGTGTCTGTTGCATTAGATCGGAGTTTTGTTTCCTGTACAATCTCAAAGTTGATTTCCACTGATATTAAGATAAGCATAGGAATGTAATTGATTTGGGGCTTGTGCCATGGAAAGGAATCTGTAGAATACAAAATCCTTAACATATTCCACTGTTCTAGGCCATTTCAGAGAAGTTTTATTTTCCTCTCAGCACCAAGGATTTTAGTAGTGTGTACTCTATTAGGTGAAACAACCCAGTACTTGTGTGTTCTGATTCAAGTGGATGATATGATGCCTTGGATCCATTCTTTTCAAGTTTTCTTGTCAGATATTATCAGGTTCTTAAGAGTTGTAATCAACTGAGTATGCGTTTTTATTCTGCTTATTACAGTCAAATCGAAGGGTCAACGGAAGAAAGCATTTCTTCGAGTCATGAAGTATTCAAGTGGAGGAGTCCTTGAGGTAGTTTTCATTTTTTTTTTTATCTAGATGAGGCACACTTTCACAAGAAACTCACAGGGTTTAACATTTTGATTGATAACAATCAAATTATGCATACCAATATAGCAGATTTTTCGAAGTTCAGAATGACATGATGATGTTTTATATTTCTTTGTTCATTCAGCCTGCTAAAATGTATAAACTCAAGCATCTGTCAAAGGTGGAAGTCATTACTAATGACCCAAGTGGATGCACTTTTACCCTGGTAAGATTACTCAATGAATATATGTAAGATTTCAAGACGAAATATTTGTTGTATGTAGTATAATAAATGGAACACAAAAGCAGAATGCATAACTGTAAAATACTGTTTAATTTTCCATTTCACCCCTGCTTTTGCTGATGTATAGTCTTTTAGGGATTTGACAATCTCAGGAGTCAAAGTGTTGCTCCTCCTCAGTGGACCATGCGCAACACTGATGACAGGTACCGCAGTTAGGAATATACATTAACTCTTACAATATGTGATGTATAGATGTTAAGCAATTATATATTTTTTATTGTAGTTTTGCTCGTTAAATACATACCTTTCTCTACCATGATTGTAGGAACCGGCTTTTAGTTTGCATATTGAACATATGCAAAGACGTATTAGGCCGCCTTCCCAAAGTTGTTGGTATAGATATTGTCGAGATGGCCCTTTGGGCTAAGGTGCGGATTTTAACTTTTTCTGTCTTCTGTTTTTTTGCCTAAGTCTCTTAATTTCAAAACAAGCTTCGGTATGTACTTGTTAAACTCATTTTCCTTTTCAGATACGTTTGTGCTTTTCATATAATAATTTTATCTGCTTTATCTTTCTGTTTGATATTATTGGTCTAGGATAACACTCCAGTAGTCACTACTCAAAGAAGTACAGAAGATGGTGAGCCTGTTACTGAAACTGTAACAGAAAGCGACTTAAAAGTTACTGTTGAGAAAGAACTAGTCTCTCAGGCCGAGGAAGAGGATATGGAGGCTCTCTTGGGAACGTATGTCTTTTTCTATTCCTGTCATCATTTGGTTTAATCCTTTCTGTTCACGCATTTCCTCCTTTTTTCTTATGTATAAATTAGTATGTGTTTTACAAAGGATAACTGCTTTATTATCTACTTTTTGTTATTGTTAAATGGAATGAAGAGATAAGAGTAAATAACCCAGGACTCCTTCCCATTAAGTTAAAGCTTGTGGCACTAGGTTTCTGATTAAGCAGAATTGTTTGTATGTCCAGCATTCATAGTACTTGTAGAATCACTTACATCTTTTTCCTCTTGATTGTATTAAACATATACTATTGGCATTGTTCTCTGAAAACTAGGTTGCTGGGGATAAGTAAATAATGGAAGCAGTTTTCTGTTCCACTTAGTTTTGTCAGGTTGTTCACTCGTGTCAGGTTGTTCACTCGACTGATATAATTGACTTATACAGTTATGTAATGGGGATTGGTGAAGCTGAGGCATTTTCTGAAAGGCTAAAGCGAGAGCTCCAAGCTCTTGAAGCGGCAAATGTACATGCAATTCTGGAAAGCGAACCATTAGTAGATGAGGTAATTATTTTATGCTAATTATTATTCAAGACTATCTTGGTATTTGAACAGTTGATGGGCAGATCAGCGTTTAATTTTTCTTGTTTATATCCTCATCTTCATGTTTTTCAGGTTTTGAATGGACTAGAGGCAGCTACAAATATTGTTGATGACATGGATGAATGGTTAGGAATATTCAACATTAAACTTAGACACATGAGGGAAGACATTGAATCGGTAGGACTCACTTCCTATAAATATTCCTGTGATTTGTTTTATTATTTGTGGCTGGTTATGGCTTCTGGAATCTGCGAGAGTAAGAGAGAAAGAGAAATTGATTTCAAGTACTTGTTTTGTTGGACTGATCATTAGCTTCATATGTTAACACATATTCTCGCTTTCTTGTGTGGTATTCAGATAGAAACTCGAAACAACAAGCTAGAGATGCAGTCTGTAAACAATAAAGCTCTCATTGAGGAACTTGATAAAGTTATTGAGAGACTGCGTGTGCCTTCTGAGGTTTGTTTCGCTTTATTTTTGTGCTTGCTTCTCATCTGTCTACTTGCTTCACTTAAAATTTGTTGTTGATTGCAGTATGCAGCATCCCTAACAGGAGGCTCATTTGATGAAGCAGACATGCTCCAAAATATCGAGGCTTGCGAGTGGTTAGCCAAAGCTTTAAGGGGCCTTGAAGTGCCCAACTTAGATCCGATCTATGCTAATATGCGAGCTGTATGCCTATGCACTTAAATCTTGATTGTTCGCTCATTAGTATTCTATTTTTTCAGTTAAAAGAGTTTGGTTTATTACATGTCGTGGTTAGAAAAGAACATTAATAGTATGAATCATTCATAGAAACTAGGTTTTGTACACTGAATTTGGACTACTCGTGCTGTATTTTCTTCAGGTAAGAGAGAAAAGAGCAGAACTAGAAAAATTAAAAGCTACCTTTGTAAGGAGAGCTTCTGAGTTCTTGAGAAACTACTTTGCTAGTTTGGTAGATTTCATGATCAGCGACAAAAGCTACTTTTCTCAGGTACTACTTGTGTAAAATTCCATCTTTCCAATATGAATTTTATAGATTATAATTCTGAATATATATCGCCGCATCTTGTAAACAGAGAGGGCAGCTGAAGAGGCCTGACCATGCAGATTTACGGTATAAATGCAGAACATATGCTCGTCTTTTGCAACATTTAAAGGTAAAACCGAGAAATGACTAGGTGATATTCTGGAAGCTCAATACAGTACATTGACAACTTGTCTCTTCTCTCTTTTCAGGGTCTTGATAAGAATTGTTTGGGGCCATTGAGAAAAGCATACTGTAGCTCCCTGAACTTGCTCCTTCGCCGGGAGGTGAGGAGCAAATATTCCTTTCTTTTTTATATTGACAACTGATTTACTGGAACTCTTAATTGACTCAGGCTGCTAAAACGTACTGAATGTTAAAATGCGTGGGATATTCAGCAAACATTTGTTTTTCTTCCTCCAGAGCGTTAAATATTCAGTTGCTAAATATTTGTTTCTTCAAAATATACAGGCTCGTGAATTCGCGAATGAGCTTCGTGCAAGCACAAAAGTATCACGAAATCCTACTGTTTGGCTAGAAGGATCTACGGGTTCTAGTCAGAATGCAAACACTGACACCTCTGCTGTGTCAGATGCTTATGCCAAAATGCTAACAATATTCATCCCGCTTCTTGTGGATGAGGTAATTGTTAACCCAATGATTTTCTGTTTTTCCTTTAGATGCAACTGATGTATGTACGAAATCCTCATGTTTCTTTTTCTGCTTCATACTACAGAGTTCCTTCTTTGCACACTTCATGTGCTTTGAGGTACCAGCTCTTGCTCCTCCTGGAGGTGCTGGCAATGATAATAAAAACCAGTCCAACAATGACGATGGTAATGATGATGATGATTTGGGGATCATGGACATTGATGAGACTGACAAGAAAACTGGTAATCTCAAACTGCAGTTGCATCTTAATATCGTAAGGTCTAATTGTTCTGAAAGCAAAACAATTTTCCAATTTTGCAGGTAAAACCTCCCCAGACCTGACGGCATTGAATGAATCTCTTCAAGATTTACTTGATGGTATACAGGTAAGATGTCCCTCAAAATAAGGTCTCTATGTTGAAATTTAGAATTAGCGTTCAATTATCTTACTAAATAAGAGATTTTTGTTTTTGTCACTGCAGGAGGATTTCTATGCTGTTGTTGACTGGGCATATAAAATTGATCCCCTACGGTGTATATCAATGCATGGTATAACTGAACGTTATCTGTCTGGTCAGAAAGCTGATGCTGCAGGATTTGTTCGCCTTTTGCTTGGAGATCTGGAGTCGAGGGTTTCTATGCAATTCAGCCGTGTAGTCCGTCTACTCAGATTTTGTTTAGATTATATTCCTGGCATACCATTCCTACTAATCAATTCAAGTTGACTTTAACTGCAGTTTGTGGATGAAGCTTGTCACCAAATTGAAAGAAATGAACGTAATGTAAGACAGATGGGTGTCTTGCCATATATTCCAAGGTAATCAGGAAGTTCATATTACTAAAACAGTATAGTGCCATGTGAATACTTATTTCTTTCCCCACCAGATAGTATCTCCGTCCACCTTGTAAACAATTTCAATCAAATTGTGGTTCTGAACTATTTCTCCCAGTTAGATTGTTGGACAGATGGTCAAAGTGATCAAAGAAACCGTTCTATTATTGCTGGAGGCTATCCTAACATTATTATCTCATTTTCATAGATTTGCAGCACTTGCTACTCGTATGGAACAGTACATACAAGGGCAATCTAGAGATTTGGTTGATCAGGCATACACAAAATTTGTGAGTACTGCTATTTCTATGAGTTTGTAGCATTTGACCAGTGAAATTACACAAATCATGCAAGCAAAGAATAATGTGTGTCACGTCAGGCAGTAACAGAAAACCAATCTCTGCATCTGATCTTAGTTCACTTAGAATGTACAAATCCATCATTAGTTCATTCTCGACTTGAATAACAACAATATACAGTATAAATAAAGCATGTCTCAGATTATCTCTGCATTTAGTGTTATCAATTTCTTTTCTTTCTTTCCCGCTTTAGCTAACAGTCTGACTCGTCATATAGGTAAGCATAATGTTTGTGACCCTCGAGAAGATCGCCCAGCAAGATCCTAAATATGCAGATATTCTCCTTTTAGAAAACTATGCTGCTTTTCAAAATAGGTAGGTCCTTTTCTAACCCTCTCTCTCTCTCTCTTTCTGTTTGTCTTCTCTTCCCCGACAACTCATATTCCCTAACCTTGTAATTTTTGTGTGTGCAGCCTGTATGACCTGGCTAATGTTGTACCGACATTAGCCAAGTTCTATCACCAAGCAAGTGAAGCATATGAACAAGCTTGTACGCGCCACATTAGCATGATAATTTACTACGTAAGTGGTGCTTCCCATTTGCAGCTAATATCATAACTCTCTCCTTTTTTCCATTCTTTTGGAGTTAATTGTTAAGGGTACACCCGTTTGTGTTTGGTTCATGTGTTCTTTCGTCCCTGCAGCAATTCGAAAGACTTTTCCAGTTTGCTAAAAAGATTGAGGATTTCATGTATACTATCACCCCTGAAGAGGTTAGTTGTTAGTTAACTAGTTCACCATAATTTCACTTTCTCATTGGCATTTTACTTTCGGTTTCTAGAGTAAAGAAAAACTTGACACATTTTCTCTGTATTTCAGATACCATTCCAGCTTGGTTTGTCGAAAATGGAACTCCGGAAGATGTTAAAATCCAGCTTGTCAGGGGTAAGCAAATGTTCCTTCAGAGTGTATTAATTGTTCGCTGACCTTTTAACATATACCTTTCCACTTCTTCTTGTTTTTGTTTAGGTGGACAAATCGATTGCAGCAATGTATAAGAAGTTGCAGAAGAATTTAGCATCGGAGGAGTTGCTACCATCATTGTGGGATAAATGCAAGGTACCATATTAAACCGAAAAGTTGAAGAAAGTAATAACTAACAGTGCATTATTAGCTCAATGTTTGAATCAATGTGTTGTTGTATCAACTTAAACAGAAGGAGTTTCTGGACAAGTATGAGAGCTTCGTGCAGCTCGTAGCCAAAGTTTACCCGAGTGAAAACGTTCCTGGAGTAACTGAAATGAGAGGACTTCTTGCTTCCATGTAAAAAAAAAACAAAGTGACAGAACCAAAACTGAAGGCAGTTGTTATATATATCACCCTTTGTTACGACGTTCTCGGTCATATCACGGATACATACAAGTCAATGAAGTCATGTTATAACTACTGTATGGCACTACTATTAATTCTTTCTTTTTCTTTCCAATTTTCCACTTTTGTATGATCCGTTAAAAGCCTGCACGGAAAGTAAAAAGATTGTGTTCTAACTAGGTGTGCATAACTACAAAGTGTTTGGAGTAATGTGTTTAGGATGTGGATTTTAAAGCGAGGACGTATAAAAGGAGTTGTTTATCTCCTACCAGATTATCAAAGTTGATTAACTTTTCAGAGAATAATACTGCAATATAATTATATAATAATTGTTAGTTTTATGGTTTAAACCATATAACACCGCAATATAATTTATTTTTTATATAATATTTATTTAATCAATTTAATTAGATATGTCTATTCTCTGATACCGACAGTGTTAACAAAATAATGAAATGATGTTTTATCCGTATAACACCAAATTAATGATATTTTTTAATTTATATAAATATTGATAAAATTCGTCCTGCTATATAAACCTGTCTCGAGATATTTTAACTCACACTATATCATCTTATTTTTTAATATTTATTGTGTATCTACGGTATAATATTTATCATATTTAGCTTTTTAAAAGTTTTAAATATTTATCATATTTAACCTTTTAAAAATCTTTAAAATAAAGAACTGGAATAAACTAAATAAAAGTTTTAAAGTTTGAATGCATGATAAATCAAGCTTTCTACTCATTTGTATTCAGAATTAGTTTGGTCTCTTTTATAGTATGACTCTGAACCATTGCCCAATTTTTTTAGACGATATTGTACCGTATGTTTTAATTCATCTATTGAGTAATATATGTCCGTTTTTAAAATACGTCATATGCAGAAAAAATTACAATTTTTATTAACTAAATGTATTATAGAATAATTCAAGATAATTTAAATATAAATTCAAATAAAAATGAAAGGGAATCATATATTTATGTTTGAATGAGGTAGAAATATTTATTTATTTTTTTTAAATCTTACCTATAATTAATTTTGAAATTTTTGGTAATTAATATTAAAGTTTAATGCATTGAATGCTAACTGTTTCCAAAATGATTTTTTTGTTAAAAATTACTGCAAAAAATACTATTATAGATTTATTTTTCAAGTGCGTGAAGCATGCATATTAGAAATGAGACAAATTATATATCAAAAGCCAACAAATTTATTTATTACTGTATTAGAATCCGTTTGGTTTGGTTTGGTTTGGTTCGATTCGATTTTAAGTGGCAAAGGTTTAAAGAGATTCGATTTCGCCGATTTGTGAAATCGGTAACGTACTTATTCTCCGGTGTGTGCACAAAAACTAATGTTGTCCCTTTTTTTTTTTTTTTAAGAATTATTTGAGAGAGAGAGTCTTCTTCAACAATCTAACATGGTGCTGTGTTATAGAAGACAGTGAGAGAAACCCTAGACCCCAAAGAAGAATCGTGCCTACCACACTCTCTCTCGGAATCATCTTCTTCCTCGCGACGAAGTCAAAAAGAGGAGGGTCCTTTCTCAGTTTTCTGTTCAATTCTCCCAATTTGAAATTTCTACTGTTCTTTCGAAGGTAATTTTCACCACAAAATTGTCATTGTTACGATCAACTTGTCTTCTCTTTGTTTCGATCAATTTTGAATCCGTTTGCGGTGATGAAATAACCGTTGTTGTTAGATTTTCACAATTGAACTCTGATGACGACGACGGCGGAAACTGGACAATCCTCTGGTTCGAAACCTTCTGGTGATGATGATACATGGGCTAAACTGGGTTAGTGTCTCGGTGACTTCTCTATTTCGTTACTCAGATCGATTTTTACGAATTTAGTTATCGACTGTTTCCATGGCACTGTTCATATTTGGGTCTTTTTTACTGATTCGATTCCACATTTGCAGTTCCTCTCGACACCAAATTCTCAGATATTGAGATTAAGTGCGATGATATGGTTATATGCTCTGAGATTAAACCGTCTTCCTTAGAAAAACACGAATGGTGCAGAATAACAAAGAATTTGGGTCAAGGCTTTGCCACTATACATAATCAGAGGTTTGCCGATAACTATTTATTTAAGTGACCTTCACTTGCAACTCCTTGTTGTTTGTATGTACTAGGTAGGAAAAGTTCTTTTCAAGTTTACTAAGACTATTAGAAATTTACTATTTCTAAATCGAATAGGAAATGTTCTTTCGTAATCTAGACTGGGAAACCAAAGAGGCAAAGATCATTGTATCAAACCAGCGTATGATACATTGTTAACTAGCTTCGAGTTTCACTTCTTTTTTCTTCTGCTCATTTTGATTAAATTGATCTCTTTATTTCTGGCTACACAATTTCTATCAGTCTTTTTGCGTATTCTTGTTTGTCTTCTTAGTTTACCATCACATCTGTTTATTTGGATTTGTTTGCGATTTTCTGAATTGTGGTGTTTTCTAGTTCCGATGCTATACTTGTTGACGAGGCTGTCATCATGAAAGATTGTGCTGCTGATATCATGAGTGGGTCTGAAATCGTTCCTGGCCCTGAAGGACAAGGTTAGACCGGCTTGCCTTTCTACCTTTCTATCTTTTTAAGTGCTGTTGATACCAATTATTTCCCAAAGCCTAATTGTTTTCATCTAGAAAATGGAATGCTTAATTGTGATAGTCGAGGGCAATGAAATGCTGCACTTAAAAAGATAATAATATGTGGTGTATTCTTGTTACATTGTATCTATGTTGGAAGAAAGTAATTGGTATGAATGTTTCTCATTTAAGTAGTTCTGAGCCTCTCATAAGGAAGCTGAAGTTACGTTTTGTATATATTTTCAACCTTGATTTTGTTCAATTTGTTAGGGTACTTGCAGTACAGATTTACAATAATGCCTGCTCGAGAATCCAGGACCCAGCTATTAAAGGTGCTCTCTATGACAACCACTTATAGTCCATATTCCATAACCCTACCTTTTTTGAAATTTATGTCGAATTTCTTATCTCTCTCTTTGAAATTCCTTTTCCAGATTTCTATAGATCCTGAACATGCGAAATGCAGTATCTGCTTAAACATATGGCATGATGTTGTCACAGCTGCACCTTGCCTTCACAATTTCTGGTCTGCCATTTGTTGATTTTGTTTAGTTCTCATTTATGACAGGCATATTTCACTCTATTGCTAGTTGATGAATGATGTGTTCTGCCTCCAGTAATGGCTGTTTTTCAGAATGGATGCGGAGATCGAAAGCAAAACATCAACATGTGTTATGTCCACAATGCAGAACAACAGTACAATATGTGGGAAAAAATCATTTTCTTAAAAACATACAAGAGGTAGAATTATCTGCATTTTCTTCATTTACACTTTACATATAAACGTTCTTTCCATTGGTAATTCTTCTCCTAGAGAACCTTTTTCATATATTCTTGTGCTTCATTCACGCTTGAGCTTTTGATGACTATTTCATTCCCTCTTATGTTAGGATATATTAAGCGCGGATGCTGCACTGAGGCGGCCAGCTGAAGATATTGCAGTGTTGGACTCATCTGCATCGATACAATCAAATCTTGTAAGTATTTTCTGAAATATCTTCTATTAAGTAATTGTTGTTAGAAGTATATAAAGGCTTTGTTATCAAAATGATGATGTCTGCTGCACATTGACTTTTTGGTGTAAGTCACTAATGAATCATTACCATTTCTTAAACACGCTATTGGTATTACTGGTGCAACTAATCGTGGTTATATGTACCTTTTTTTTTGGTCAACGTCGTGGTTATATGTACCTGTGATGCTTTCTTGAACACTACAATTGACATATGTTTTAGATAATTGGGAGCAAGAGAAAACGTCGTTCGAATATGCTCTCGCCCCCACTTGAGGAAAGAGATAGCATGCATTTGCAATGCCCACAATGTGGTAATATAGATTTATCTGGATGTTTGCTTCTTATATTTTCACAATATATAAGTCAATATGTATCATGCATTAGACTGCTTAATTAACGTTGGTTCATCGGGCGAGGAGGTGAAGTGGGATAATTAGTAACGAGTAATTGATTATAATTTTTCTAGAAGATTATATAGACTATGAGTGGGACTCGACGGTGGATATTGGGTTCGATCAGCCCTTATAAGCTAGATTTCCTTTGAAGTATCTAAAATTCTGTCATCTACCATTTACCACTTTTTAGTAGTGTGATCCACTATATCGTCTTTGTTAGTCTTTACAACAACAATCCGTAACTGTAAATCTTTAAAATGTATTGATTTTTCAAATTAGCTGTACTGTAAGGACCTGACGTGTGGTACAAATTTTGTTGATGGCAGATAAACTTTAAAACTAGAACTTGAAACCCATTTTTCAGATCTCTCTACTTGATATTCTCCTATTTCATCGAACGTAAATTGACTCAAAAGAAACCAAAAAATAAATAGATTCTAGTCCTAGTAAAGAATGAATGTAGTACTTGAGAAAAGGGAAATCTTAAATAGACGAGGACGGGAGGTACAATAGAAAAAATACTGTCATTAATGGTTTTGGTCTCAGCATTCCTGTCTTCTGGAAGTTGTATTTATTATTTTATGT
>NC_025701.1:26176616-26178311 GCF_000633955.1 Camelina sativa
TTGAGAAAAGGGAAATCTTAAATAGACGAGGACGGGAGGTACAATAGAAAAAATACTGTCATTAATGGTTTTGGTCTCAGCATTCCTGTCTTCTGGAAGTTGATTTATTATTTTATGTCATTGGCTCTGTTCTCAGTTGCTAATATTGGTGGTTATCGGTGTGAACATCATGGTGCACATTTGCAATGCCACCTGTGTCAAGGAATGATGCCCTTCAGAGCCAATCTCCAAGTGCCATTACACTGTAAGTGGCAATACATGCTTCTTTATTTTGCATTGTTCACAGTTTAAAGAGTTTAGCATTTAGCTCTCGAGACTGGTTGCTATATTTTATCCCCCCTTTTGATATTGTAAGTTTATTGTTGTTCTTGCTTGCATTGCTTCGTTAGGAAAATTGGTATTAAGTAAATAGATGCATGATGTTTGTCCTGATGGTGACTATGTTTTGTACTGATGTCTTATATGTCCTAAAGTGGGTAAAAAAAACATTGGGGGTGCGGGTAGAATACAGAGAAGAATATTTTTCTGTTTCTTAGAGCTGAATATTGAAAGGTGTGACTGATAGTGACTATACTAATATCAACCTGTTCAGTAGGAGTAGGACAGGAGTCTCTGAAAATATTATATATACCCACTTAATGCTAGTTTATTGCAGGCAAGGGATGCGATAGGCCGTTTTGTGGTGCTTATTGGAGTTCCGAAAATGTTACACAAGGTGTATCTAGTCCAGTATGCAGTCGTGACACTTTCAGACCTGTAGGTTGAGCTACGATTGTCCAATATTTACCCATGTTAGTTATGTTGTGTAAGATTAGAGTGATTTAGTTAAGACTGATATCCTTAAACTTTGACTTGATCTTACATTTTCTTTTCTATCTATGAGGTACTGCAATGAAAAATTTCCCTGTGGTTAGGAATTATGACTAAGATAGTTTTGTTTTGTTGTTTTCGTAAGTTTTTTAGATTTACCTAGTGGTTTCCCTTCTCCTCCAGTTGCTTGCATGATAATATGTTCATTATATATATATTACAATTTATTCCTCTCTTTTCTCATTATTTCTTACTAATATTTGCAGATCTCGGAACGCACAGTTACAAGGATTCCATCCATAACCCATGAAATGAATCGCCATGAACAAGATGTAAGGAATTAATTTCCTTAACAGACTACTGGACTGTCTTTCTTTTTGGTGACATTCTCTTTGGATTTTGTAGATAACCCAAAGATGCATTGTCCACATGGGAAAAACTGTGCCGGATGTTGTAGCAGAGTGGTTCATGCGTTTCAGCAATAGAGAAATCGGTAATCTCAAGATTCCCAGCTTAGCTATAGCACATTAAGAAACGTTAGATGTTAAAAACAACTGAACTTGATGTACCACATTGAGCTCTACCATGAAATAGTTCTTATCATTCTTGATTCCCTCATGTCTTATGTATTGATTTGTAATGATGTCTTTTTATCCAGACCGCTCGAGAATGCCTCTAAATCATGCTGAGATGATAACTGCATCAACACATGTTTGCAAGTAAGTTAATGGTCTAGGGTGTATACTCTTCTGATTTATGGTCCTTTAAGTTTCTTTCGATTGTGATGTATGTTATCTTATACATGCAGTGATTGTTATGATAAGCTGGTGGGGTTCCTTTTATACTGGTTCCGGATAACACTACCTAGAAATCATTTGCCAGCGG
>NC_025701.1:26178542-26229699 GCF_000633955.1 Camelina sativa
CTTATCATTCTTGATTCCCTCATGTCTTATGTATTGATTTGTAATGATGTCTTTTTATCCAGACCGCTCGAGAATGCCTCTAAATCATGCTGAGATGATAACTGCATCAACACATGTTTGCAAGTAAGTTAATGGTCTAGGGTGTATACTCTTCTGATTTATGGTCCTTTAAGTGTCTTTCGATTGTGATGAGAGATTGTGATGTATGTTATCTTATACATGCAGTGATTGTTATGATAAGCTGGTGGGGTTCCTTTTATACTGGTTCCGGATAACACTACCTAGAAATCATTTGCCAGCGGATGTAGCAGCGAGGGAAGATTGTTGGTATGGATACGCATGTAGGACACAACACCACAACGAAGAACATGCTCGTAAACGCAACCATGTATGTCGTCCTACCAGAGGGAATCATCACTTTTAGTCCGTTTTTCATCTTTTGTTGACAGCTTTTGATTATATTTGGGGGATAAGTTACACTCAGATATATTGACTTATGGAAGTTAAAGTTCCATAACACGTGAGTATACATTTAGTGGTGTCTTCCTCACACTAACTTAAAAATGAGAGAACATGTTCTGATCCATGTTGTTGAGAACATCCTCTGATCCATGTTATTTCTTAAAAGTACTATAATTTTTGTTCTTTTTTTTCCTTGATCAGCTCTTTTAGATCACCATTGCTACCTTTATAATCCCCACTAACGCCTCTACAAGATTTTAACTCTCGACAACTTCCGCCTCCACCAGATATGTAAATCTCTGTTATTATCTCTTTCAAATCCATCACCGTCACCTCAATAACCACCACCACCTCATCCTTATCCACCACCATTATCATGATAGCATTAGAGGCTGGATCTCTTTTCGTTGTCGGAAATTCGTTCACACCGGAATTGTTCGTTGTTGCCAGTCTCATCTTTAAAAACAAATGTATCATTTTATAAAAACTATAGATTGAAGGGTTAATTTGGTTTTAACCCAACCATAACCTTCCACAAAAAGAGTCATTTACCTGGAAAAAACTGAACCATAGTCATTTTATTAGGTTTTCTTTAGAATTAGGCTATTAGTAATAGAGAATTTAGCCAAATATGCCATGTACATTACCAATCTTTTTGGCCAATGCCACATTTCCCAAATCTTT
This sequence comes from Camelina sativa, assembly GCF_000633955.1. Lineage (NCBI taxonomy): Eukaryota > Viridiplantae > Streptophyta > Magnoliopsida > Brassicales > Brassicaceae > Camelina > Camelina sativa. The sequence continues at coordinate 26,179,689 of NC_025701.1, forward strand.
TTTCCGCCTACCACAACTTATAGACAAAAAAAGAAAGAGAAATCTAACAATTGTGCAATGCACAATAACAACTGTTAAGAGCAATTCCACTTTCGGGAATTCATTTTCCCGCTTGTCATCGACGTGAAGGAGAAAGACGTTTTTACCCTCGCTTGTTTTGCAGAGAGAAAAAAAAAATAAGATTTGACACGCATACATACATTTATTAGGAGAATTTTTTTTTTTGTCAAACAATTATAAAAAACTTTTCATATTCTCTTCTCCTCTTTCTCGGCGACTAAAACCATACTCACTCCATCACTTTGACGCTGGCAATAATGGATCGACAACCTACTCTCAAAACCTTCCTCCAAATGATTCTTCGACCACGTGCACCGTCTCTTCCGCCTGACAAACAAGGCAAGGTCCCTATTTCTGAAATTCTCCCTATTGAATCTAGCTATGGAAGTCGTCCATCTCTATTTGTCGCATCCATCTCTTTTTGTCGGTACTATGTTATCTTTGTTGTATGGTGCTTTCTGAAGGTATATTTTTTTTCATCCAGTGTTGACGACACCTTCATAGTGGCGACAAACCACCAAGTCAACCTTCTCGGTGGACCCATCATGTAAAGTCTTCACAGTTGTCCCTCTACGGATGTTGTCTATCGATAGCAAGAAATAATGGTCCCTCGTGTATCAACATTCTGTGGACCAAATCCGGTAGGGTTTGAACAAAAATGTCTATTATTAACGAACCATTTGTCTGTCGTGTAGAACTCATGTAAGCCCAATGGACCAGATCCAAAGTCCACCCAGGTGTGCCTATCTCGCTTCTTAAATTGTCAATCATTTAATTAAACCGATTCAGATCTAATAATCATTTTGCTCGTGTAGATCTCTTGTCAATCAGACGGACCAAATCCACATCCAACCAAGGTAATGTTCCCGAGATTATGTCCTTCTAAATTCTTTCATTGCTCAGATTTGATTTGTAATTTATCCAACCTCTCCACTACTAATAATTATTTTCGATCGTTCAGCTCTCTTTTGGATCCAACCCAGGTAATGTCTAGATAAATGATTTTGTCCGTCCAAAATCTTTTATTGCTCATAAGTTATTTGTTATTTTGTATAAGCTTTTGTAGTTCCTTTTGTGCAATGTACTTCCTTTTCGATTATCACTCTTGTTGTACTTTTGTTAAAGTTTGTCTAATCATCATGTCACGAACATATTTTCTATCCTAATTGTTTCTTCACTTAGTTGTCTGATGAACAAGTTTGTATATAGATTCTTGTCCCTGCACTTGTAGTTTATATGTTGTCTATTGAACCTACAGTTTTGAGATCTTGTCGTTTTTGTCCACCGGCCTAGTAGTTATGGTCTATCGACATGCAACTTGGTTCTATTCTTTTTTATTCTTTCAATTAGACTGAATATACCTTACTATGAGTATTTGCCAACCACACAATCACCAAAATTCTCAGCAAGAATAACAGCAAATATTGCACATATTGTCTATCATAATTTTGGTCCCAGACTAGTGAACCAAACAAATTGTCCAAAATTCCCCAATAACTCGTCTACCATATACTCACAAACGAGTAGACCAAATAAATAGTCCACAAATTATCTAATAACCTATCTATCGTTTGGTTATGTTACCTTATATATTTAATGCCCGCATGAGACCACTTCAACAAATGCTTATTTTTTTTTTTTAGGGGTCATCAAAATCGTACTCCCCTCATTAATGCTCTCCTTTGATAGCCACAAAACAGTCCCATCCATCATCAATGCCAACTCCTTCTATTAAGTAAGGGCAATATCCTCTTTTCACGTTATGCCACAATTATGGTAAGTGACACTGCTCGAAAGGGAAAGAGGAAAATGACAATTCCCGAAACTTTAGTTTTGAAAATAGTATTTCTCACTAAAATCCCTCAAAAAAACATTATACCTTTTTGCAACTCAAACATAATAAACCAACGATATTTTTTTTTTGTTTTCCTTAAGTTTAAACTTTCTCTCTCTCCAAACCTCCGCCAGCCAGTCAGGTTTGGGCTCTGTCGCAATTTCCGACGGCCCTCGGCATTTTCCCTTTGGACTCAGTTTTGACAATACATGGATTTTCGTTTTTGGCGGTTTACAGATGTTCCCTCACAGGAAATCTTTCTTTGGATTCTGTGGTATATCTGGAAAGCACGTAATGATAAACCTTTTAGTAATATGGATTCAAATCCTTTTGCAATTTTGCGTTTAGCGGAGGATAAGGCAAAAGCCTGGATTCTGGCTCAGACAGCGGATATGGTACCACCATTGGATATTAACCTTCTGGTTGGACCTTGTGGAGGTGGGGGATTAGGGGTTCCTAGGTATTTGTTGAGTTATCTTTGTTTTGTAGATGGGTCTTGGAAAGCGACAGATTGATATGCTGGTAGTGGATGGTTTTGCATGTCGCCTAGGGGAGACGACCCTACTATGGGAGCAGCCAACCTTCGCCGTAGTCTTTCACCTCTTCATGCTGAGATTGAAGCCTTTATATGGGCTACTATGTGTTGTATGATTGGGACGGATAACCAATCTGCCGTCTTCCTCACCGACTGCTCCGACTTGGTGAAGATGGTGTCTTCGCCTTCCGAGTGGCCAGCTTTTACGCCTTATTTGGAGGACATACAGGCGGATAAAGAGGAGTTTGGTTCTTTTTCATTACTCTACGTTCCTCACTCTCAAAATGGTAAAGCGGATAATCTAGCGCGACGTGTTCGTTCAGTTTCACACTTAGTTACCTATGTAAACAATGTTCCTTCATATTGGCTTGTTTTAGCCAATTACTCTGTTTTCAAAAAAAAAAACCTTCATCTTTCTCCAAGCCACCATTTTTTCTCCGAACCTTAAATTTTCTCTTTCCAAACTTTCAACTCTCTCATTTCAACCATCCATCTCATTCAGTTGCCCCTAGAAATTTATGATTCAAAAGACACATGTGTTGCACCTCTGGTGGACCAGATCTAGTTTCCAACTAGGTTATAGGCAACCAAATTTATGTATTTTGTCTCTCGATAGACAAAATCCGGTGGACCAGAATGGTAAACCAGATCCGGTGGACCAAATTTAGTAAACCAGACTGATAGACCAAACTTGTCCATTTTACTAAGTACTCTTCTCCATCACGCAGATCTTCTAAAGCCACAAGTGATTGACCAAATGATTAACAAGTAATGCACCTTAGGAAGATGTCATCCACAATCATGCCATGTTTACACTTCAAAGCACATATTTGTTAGAAGAACCAGATCTGGTGGAGCAAATTCTGTAGACGAGGCGACCAAACAAATTGTCCATAATTTCCCTAGTTAGAATTACGAGAATATGCACCAATTACACAAAGGGATTTTAGTTGAGAGTAAGACATTTAGTTAAAATCTTTTCTATTCTACCACAAGAGAAAACTCCTTTCTTGTATTACCACAAGAGGCATTTAAAAAGTCATATATGCCCTCTTCTTTATAAGCGAAACTGAAACTAATTGTGTCCTTTTTATGACACCGTATAAACATGAGGCGACATTGTATAGTTACAATATTGACATTTTATTTGAGCAAAAGAAATGAGCTGTAAATGTTTTGAACAAGAAAAAAAAAAAGCTAATAGAGAGGAAAGGTGTAATAACAAGGTAGACATGAATTTTTCTTTTTTGTAGATAAGTTTTATTGTTGATTCTCGTAGACAAATTCTAAATTTTTGGGGCTATAGACAAGTTATTTTTGATGAATTTCTAGAAAAGGTATTTTTGTAGACAGGGTTGAGCCGATAAACAAATTATCAAGTTCATTTTGACAGATAAATTCCAATTTATTGGGTTTGTGGACTAGTTGTTATTGCTTAGTTTGTAGACAAGTTGCTTTTGATGGGTCTATAAAGAAGTTATTTTTTTTTTATGGGTGTTAAAGAAATTTTTTTTTTCTTAGGTCCGTTTAGAAATTGTTATTGTTGTTTTTGGAAGACAAGTTCTTACTTGTTCGGATTTTAGACAAATTGATATGTTTTTGTAGAGAAGTTGGTTTTGTTGTTTGTGGACAAGTTTTAATTTATTAAGTCTGTATACAAGTTAAAAAATTTTTGGTAGACAACTTAGTTTTGTTGTTTTGGACAACATTCAATTTTTTTGGTCTATAAAATTGAATCTTGACAACAAAGTAAGATCGTAGTGGACAAATATGGAATAGATAGACAAGTCGTAAAGTATGTCCATCAAAATATTAGTTACATCACAAAATATTATATACATCACACAAAAATATCCTCTATTAGTAAATTTTCCTCGACTGCGGAACAAAAAAGCCAAAGTTTTGTGTTGGAGCTTTTGGATAGACAGCTAGAAAACAATGGAAATAAGGAGTTGTGTTTCTTGATTTTTGGTTTTTAGAGAAATGGAGAGACAAACAATGGAAGGAGAAAAGGTTAAGTGTTCTTCTATATACTTTAATTTAAAATTAGTCTAACAAATGATGAAAAGACAAGACACCAAAAGAAAAGTGTTGGTTCAGTTATGTCTAAAGTTGATCAGGATTAGTTTAGTCACTTAACGTTATGAATTTGATATTTTTGTAAAACAGGTATGCAATATGGTAGACCCAATAATTTTTTTTTATAATTATTAGAAAACTCTTACACAAATTCTGGAGAGAAATTAAGATATTAAGCATGAGTTAATGTAGTATTCTCTCTCTTCCATGACAAGTTTTTCTTTCTTGTGCTTCTAATTTCAATTTAGCCTTTCACCGGATTTTCTCTCCTTCTAACGATTGAGTCTCTCTCCATATTACTGGATTCTTTTTATCTTTCGACTTATCTCGACTTGATCTATGTCACCGACCCTCCAACAAACGAAAAAAATATTTCTTGTTAAATCTAATTTTTCTTTACTTTTCCTTTTTCGTCATTGGAATCTTCTTTTTTTTTTCTCTCCAGTTAACACGAACGAGTCTATTTTGTAAATAACTTTACTTTTTTCCAACTGCATTTGCTATTTACTTCAATATAACAAGTTTTTTATAAGTTAAACGCTATTTAGAAAACATGCTATTCTTTTCCATAAACATGTTTTTTTTGGAAAACACATTTATGTTTTGACAAATAACATGTTATTCAATTAAAATGTTTACATGCTATTTTCTAAAATCTTACGAAAATTGTCTCTTTTCCATCTTTACCACCAAATCTTTTTATCCTTTTGTCCAACTCCAAACCAACTCAATCTTTATGTAAGATGGGTATAGTTATTGACTTATTTCCCCATTAAAATAAAATCCATTACTGTTATAAACTGGATAATTACTGATGTGATTATCCATCACTTAAAACCTATCTCTTTCTACTATTTTATTATTTACTTCTACTCTAACTAACTTGTACTTATCCTATTTTAGCTTGGGCACAAAGCTACTGTGGTATATATATATATATGTGCGATCATTGTTGTAAGAAGTAGAAGTAGAGAGAGTGAAGTAATAACACTAATGTTTCATTGTTGTATCTCTCTGCCTCCACTCTCGATCTCTTTCTCCCTTTATTATAGTATATACTATCATACATATGTATATACACATATACATATATAATATACTATTTTTATATATTTGCGTTATGTTTTATAACACGTTATCAGAACGATGTCTTTACCGCTGCAGATTTTAAATTTATATTGTTTCGATTTATGTTTATAGAACATATATATTATAGACATCGTGAAATTATACCTTTTTCCGGATTGATCGTCATAAGTTGTAGGCATTGCTTCCTTTTTGATCAAATCTATAGCTAAATCATATCCGAATAGATGGTTAAATGGTAGGCTCTGCCTCCTTTACGATCAAATAAAAGCTATGACTTTTTCTAGATAGATAGATCGTTATATATGGTAGGCTCTGCTTCCTTTACGATCAAATAAAAGCTATTTCTTTTTCTGGATAGATAGATCGTTATATATGGTAGGCTATGCCTCCTTTACGATCAAAGAAAAGCTATGTCTTTTCCGGATAGATAGATCGTTATATATGGTAGGCTCTGCCTCCTTTACGATCAAATAAAAGCTATGTCTTTTCTGGATAGATAGATCGACTTCCAAAGACATCAGATTCATAGTTATCGATGTCTAGTGTTCTCCAAAGTCTCAAAGAAACTCATGGAATTTTAAAGACATTTTTTTCTTAATGAAATTATTATGTTGAGTCTATAAATAAATATGGTATCGCAAGATCGGCCATATTGGAGACACACATGTACATGATTATATCATACAAAAAGAAAGATGACAAAATAATAGTAAATATGAAATTATTTTATGCTTTAAGTATAACAATACCGGTCAAACCATCCCGGTCAATCAATGATATTAAAAATCATTGAGAATTTGTTCAGAGGAACAAAAGTTCTTTCAAAAGTATTGCATGTCCCCGTTCACATTTCATGAGGTTGTAAGCATTGCACTTCATTCATATTTAAGGTAACATCTAATTTATATTGAATTTATTTAAGTTTATTTAAATTCATTTAAATTTCTATTTATTGTTTATGGAGTCGATGGTTATATACCTCCTCCTTAATTCTGTAGTAGGCTATGCCTCCAGAATCATATAGTGTTGGCCCATTCATCATCCTTTTGGATCAACAAGCTCACTGTATATATGATGGTTTGATTTCTTTAATAAATCCCCAAATTAAAGCCCAAAAATAACCGATCTAAAAATAAGATTCGGTCAAAGATGAATGGTCATAAAAAGTCATCATCTTTAGAGGGGATAATACTAGTCCCACATCTCTATAAGGATCACAGATAATATATATGACCGAAATCGGTATGTTATTGATCCTAAAGTGGGATTCAGTACGAGATGAATAAACTCCAAGAGTTATCATCTCGAGGGGAAAATTAAAGGAATCCCACATCGACAATAAGTCGATAACCTTTGGTGAATTTGGCACCCCAGAGCGATATAACTTTGGTGAAGTCATATCCTATAGTTTATCACATATATATGTCGCATATGATAAAGTGGAACATCCATGATTTTCACTCTTGAAATGAGCTATAATGAATCGTTCATAGCGAAACCCTAAGAGATTGCAAAACGGTTCTTGGTGATTTAATCTCCATGTTAAAACATGGAACATGCAGTTTTGCATGTAGTCAATATTGTATATGACACCAACATTTTATAAAGAAATATTTCTCCCATGTTATGTATTCATGGTTGGAAATCAAATATTTCTCATTTTGAATCTTATGGGTGTGTGATATATATATTTTAAAATGCTCCTCCACACCGCATAAAAATATACCATCCAAAGAGGATGAAATATATAGATGCAGGAGATGAGTCTCCGCTCTAATAATATTGAGCCATCTTATGAGAGATGTGCCTCTTGCAAGATTTTCATATCATCATGTTGGATGATAAAGATCACATCACTATGGGGAAATCATAGAATAGTTTGGATCTTTGAACAAATGAATATAATGAATGTGAACTTGATTGTTCAAAAGTTCAAAAGACCACTATTCAAAATGTATACTGCAAATCAAATGCAAAAAGCTGATGAATGATATTTCATATTGATCCTCGCTTAAATGAATATGAACTTGTAGTTCTGAGAAATCTCACATCCCAGGTAAAAATGCTCCAATAAAATATGTCTCTGACGGATGATATACTAAGTCTATGACACATAAGAAACGTGATAGATTACTTTGGTTCCTAAGATAAATAAAATCCTCGAAAAGAAAAAGGAGCAAATTAAAAGGAGGATTATACTCTCAAAAGAGGAGGAAATGAACTTCTAAAGAGGAGTAGATAGACTCTTAAAGAAGAGCTAATAGACTCCTAGAGAGGAGCACATAAACTCCTAAGGAGGAGCAAAGATACTACTCAAGAGGAGCAGAAAAACCGATTGATATGGTTAATAACGAAATCATGTACCTGAATAAAATCATTTATATAATTATTAAAGAGATCTCGATTAACCATGTCATCACAGAAAATATGGAACCAAAGACATAATGTCGACAATAAAATGATATAGCGCAAATGTGATTAATGAGGATCATAAATCTCCGCTTTGTGAGCGTATAGAGATATATATTGGCCAATAAAGAGGTAATCAAGTCTATATTAAACTCGTATGAAAGACGGGTAATTTTTGGACTAGTGGTCCAAGCATCAAAATGGTATAATGATATAACAAAATGGTGTGTCGCGCCATGTTTTGTTAAAATACCTTATCAAACAAAATGGATGCTATATAAATGACTTGAAATATGCTTCATGGGATGCTTGAAGAGCTTATCCCAAAAAATATATGATATCGTAATTATGTTTTTGAAAACATAACAGTGATGATTTTAAACATCATCAAAACTCTTAAAGAGTTATTTGGAATAAAAGATCTTGGAAAGACAAATATGTCTCCAGATATTCCAAACTAAACATCTATCAAAATATATGTTATACTAATCACTTCTAAAGGAAGTCAAATATATATATACATATATATATATAGTTATATAAGATCATATATAAATGCTGACGAGCATTTATATATTTTATGAATTGTGCATAACATTTTCTACTAATCCCTTTGCAGCATATAACTCATTCTCTATGTAGATTTTGAGTATGAGTTAAAACGTATCTTCTATTGCAAAGGTATTAACTTGGGCTTAATATATTTTGGAGCCCCCAAGTTTGGTTTAGTTAGTTCTCCAGATGGAAGATCTATATCGGACTAATATAAAGATAAATCGCAAAACAACGATTTCACGACGTTTCAGTGATAGACTTTAGCCGTTGCTTGTTCAAGTCATGCCAAAATAATTGTGCTCATATGTCGTATCGAGAATCCCTAATGGCTCGGATGATGCCCGAACGTCAACCAATAGTTCTCTACCTAAGACTGGGGCCTCGTAACATGTTGGCGAAGAACTTCGAACTGAGGGTTTGATCAGCATCAACTAGTTAATGCTTGTTGAGATCCATTAGCAAGAAGCAACTGAAAGGCAACAACACTGACTCTGTTGTATATGTCACCCAAATCAAAGGAAGCTACACCAAGAGCGACAAAACAAGACATATTCCTCTCTTACACTCAAGAATTCGAGAAGAATAAGGAAGTTGATAGCCAGTCCATCAACTCAAGTAACAATGTAGCAGAGTTACTTACAAAGGTGCTTCCGACTACCTCATTCAGAATGCATTTTCAGAGATCAAAATGCATATTTTGAAGATGATACTTCCACGGGGAGAATATGATGATTCGCGTGGCTGCACTCTTTTTCCCTTATTATGGTTTTTATCCCACTGGATTTTTCCATGATAAGGTTTTTAACGAGGCAGCAAATAACACGCAAAATATCGATCTCAAAGAAGAATGTCAATGGTGAAGGTCTATCTCTCTTCAGAAGAATGAAGAGAATGATCGATACAGATCATCTACGGAAGATATGAAGAAAAGTAGACTCGTTTGTTCGAAGCAAAAAATGATCGATATGAGTCACCTACGAAACCTATGAAGAGAAAAAGACTCGTCTTTTCTAGGAGAAGATTGTGTCACTATACTTTTTTTCCTTTATCATGATATTTATCTTATATGGTTTTTCTATGATAAGGATTTTATCGAGGCAGTATACAATAAGTAAATGGTGATGGATAATTAAGGGGGAGTATTATAAAATGGATAATTATTGATGTGATTATCCATCACTTAAAACCTATCTCTTTCTACTATTTTATTATTTACTTCTACTCTAAGTAACTTGTATTTATCCTATTTTAACTTGGACACAAAGCTACTGTGGTATATATATATATATGTGCGATCATTGTTGTAAGAAGTAGAAGTAGAGAGTGAAGTAATAACACTAATGTTTCATTGTTGTATCTCTCTGCCTCCACTCTCGATCTCTTTCTCCGTTTATTATAGTATATACTATCATACATATGTATATACACATATACATATATAATATACTATTTCTATATATTTGCTTTATGTTTTATAACAATTACTTAATTTTCTTTGAATTTTTTTCTAGTTTCTTATATTAATCTAAAATTATTATGTAGTACTAGGAAATTATAATATATATATATATATATATATATTTTATTTGATATATTATTCTCTTAAAAATAATTTTAGAAGAATTTTTCAAATTTTTTTAAAAATAATTGGCTCATTTGAGCTAATTTCCTTGTTGACAAAAAAAAAAAAAGAATTTTTCAAATTTTCTTTTCATTCATATTTTAATTTATTTTGTGTTATATTCTGCAACTACCTCATTACTACTATTCAGCCATTTGTTATCCAATCATAACCATAACTTAATCGTCTTCTCACGTTTATCTTTTAACCATTTTCTATGAAGTACATTGGTTTCAACTTCTAGATCAATTTTTGGTAGTTTGAACGTATATTCGAGTTTGTTTCAAATATTTGTATTTGCTTTTTTCGTTTATATCATTCATACATATTATCTTACCGAATACAAGTGTAACATAGATATGCATTCTGGGTACTACGATGCTTCAAATTAATCAATAGTGTGTATAAATCAAATTAATTTGGTAACTGGTAAGATAATATGTATGAATGATATCATTCAAATAGTGTGTCTTCCACGGTCTAACTCCAAATTCACTATATTTTGTAATTTTTAATCCCTAGTCTTCTTCCTCATCAAGGAGGTCAACATCAAAATCAAAAACCCTAATTGACGCCGCCTCTGATTCTCTTTTTCTTGCTTATAATTGTCACTAATCTTGCGGGAATTAACAAACCCATTACAGATGAATAAAAAATCAGTCATGTCAGCGCATATATATATTTTTATTGATAATTCAAAATCAGTCTTTAATATTCTTCTAAAACACTTTTTTTTATTCTTCACTAAAAAAAAAAAAAAAGAATCGATCAATAAAATTGAAAAAACATGGCTCAGAAGTGCTTGAAAGGTAATCACGAGATTAAAAAATAATCTCAATCATGTGATAAAAGGTCATTTTTTCTTCATCATCGCCACAATTAATATTTTTCTTTTCGTTCTCGCACCGAAAACCATCAACACAAATTGAAATCATTCAAAAAAAAAAAAAAAATCATAGTTTGAAATGATAAGGAGATTATCGTTTGTCTTAACAAAAAGAAAAGAAAAATCGTATTTATGAAGATAAACGATAATTTCTTTTCATTTCAAAACATAATTTGGACAAAAAAAAAGCGAAACTTGAAGATTTTGTGTGTTTTCTGAATACAATTCTCAACCTTTCGGTTTCTATGCCTATTTATACTAACACACTAACTAGGGCAAAACCTTATTTTCAAAAGACCAAAGTAGCCCTAACAATGTTCTAATATTTCGAAACTACCCTTCATCGTTTCATCGGTGTCTCCGCCATTTTCTATCTCCAAGAAAAACATTGAATCTTCTTCTTCTTCGAAATTCTTAAGCCTTAAAAATTTTGGTAATTTATCTCGAAAAACATGATTTTTTCCATCGCAACAAGCTCTGTTTTGAACCCGAAGCTATATCATCACCATCATAGTAACCTCAACAGAAACAGAGCATCAGCATCTGTCCAGATGATAAACTCGGAGAATCACAAAAACCCAAGAAAGTAAAAGTTCTTTCTTTTCAATCTTAAGTCTCTCAGGAATTTTATCGAACACGTTATCTGCATTCCGCCATCAATGCATATAACACATACGCTGTTTTTTTTTGGCAGGTGCGAGTGTTTCGATCTCTACGATCAATTGGTTCCATACAAGAAAGCTTGGTCATGGCAAAAAAGCATTGTCAATGAGAAAAAAGCTCTGATTGAAAGAAACCAAGAGTGCCCTGATACAGTAATTTTATTACAGCATCCTCCAGTTTACACAATGGGAACTGGAAGTTCAGAGGATTATCTCAATTTTGATGTAAAGGATGCTCCTTTTGATATCTATCGAACTGAACGTGGTGGTGAAGTCACTTACCATGGTCCTGGTCAGGTAAAAACACAATTCAACTCTCATTTGTTTTTCTTACAATTCCATCAATAATGTTGTGTTGTTGTTGATAGTTGTAAGTTTGAATGTGATTGTTTGAAAATGTAGTTAGTTATGTATCCTATAATCAATCTCCGGAATCACAAGATGGATCTTCATTGGTACCTTAGGAAGCTTGAGGAAGTAGTCATTCGTGTTCTTTCCTCTGCTTTCTCCATCAAAGCTTCTCGTCTTGACGGTTTCACTGGAGTTTGGGTTGGTATGTTCCTCAATCTATCACTTTTGTTTTACTTTTTACTGTGATTTGATCTGATCGTGGCAGTGAAGTAATACATATATGTATTTTGTTTGGTTTGATCTCTTTGTGTATAGGCAACCAAAAACTGGCAGCGATAGGTATCCGTGTGTCGAAATGGATGACATATCATGGTCTAGCTCTTAATGTCACAACAGATTTAACACCGTTTAACTCAATAGTTCCATGTGGGATAAGAAACCGTGGGGTTGGAAGTGTAAAGGGTTTGATTGAGGTTGGAGAACACGTAAATGGGGACATGTGTTATACTAAGCTTGACGATTTGGAGTTGTTAGATATAGCACATGAGTCGTTACTAAAGGAATTCTCTGAAGTTTTCCAGCTTCAGATTGAAAAGAAAAAAGTATTGAAACTGGAAAGCTAAAGGATTTGTGTCAATGGTAACAACAAAATCTTTGAATTCTTAATCATATATGTTTTCAATTAGCATTTGTGAATCTTGTTCTTGATCAGAAATTTTTTATCTTTTCAGATTTGTTGACACACAAGTGATTTATGAGATAGTGGTTATGAAGGAGACTTTTTTGTGGACCAGTGCTAATAGGTAAACAGTGGTTTTATTGGCAGTTTGTGAAGTTGTTTGTGTGTGAGAGATTGGTCTCTCTATTTCTCTCTCCACATAGTGAGTTACCCTCCAAAGAAAGCTTATCTGTTTCTCGAACTGACCACAAAGGGATGGCTTTGGAGGCTGCTTTCTCCATGAGTTTTTGCTCCTTCCCTGTCCCTAAAGCAATCCCCTTTGAGAGAGAAACTTCATCTTTTCAACGAATCACCTCAAGAGTAAAGGGAATTGCGGGTGAGGGTGAAGTTCAAAGCTTTGTCGAACCCGAGAAAAGGATAAGCTTTGATGGAGTTGAGACCAAAGTGAAGGAAACTGCTCACAAAATGTTTGTTAAAACCGCTAAAAGAAACTTAGATGGTTCGAATGGTGGCAGATTAAAAGCCAGAGAACTTTCTTACCGCAGGGGAAACGAGAAAAACACCAATCCAGGTTCGGTAGTTAGAAAAGATACTACTTTACAACATATCTCGCCTTCTGGTCAGTCGACAAAGGTTAGAAGAGATAAGCCAGAGATTTCAGGTGAGAAGAAAGCTATTGCAGATAGAAGCAAAGCCTACGTAAAGCTGAAATCTTTAGAGAAAGAAGTGAGAGATGCAGGCTATGTACCAGACACAAAGTATGTTCTTCATGATATCGACGAAGAAGCTAAAGAGAAAGCATTGATGCATCACAGTGAACGTTTAGCTATCGCTTTCGGTCTTATAAACACGTCTCCAGGCACTACTATAAGGGTGATGAAGAATCTGAGGATATGCGGAGATTGCCATAACTTCATAAAGATATTATCGAGTATTGAAGATAGAGAGATCATTGTAAGAGATAACAAGAGGTTTCATCATTTTAGAGATGGTAGCTGTTCTTGTGGGGATTATTGGTAGAATTTTGTATGAAAAGATTGTTAATTTCAACCATATTCATTATACTAATTTTATATGCTCCTCCTCAACAAACATATCAATTGATCCTCTCAAAGACACCAAATTGAAATGTTCAGACCAATATTGAAAACTGAATGAAAAACTTAAACCAAAAAAATCAAATCGAAGCCAACCATAACATAAACGTTGAACACAAATGCTAGAAGGTACCAAACCCTTCAATCCTACATAATTACATCAGTGAAATGACAAACACTCTTAATTACATGAAAATATATAGTATATCACAATATGCATATCATCAATCACACTCTCTCTCTGTTTCACTTTGGCTTGCTAATTCTCTTTTCTTAGTAGCCTTGTACAAGGAATAAATATAAGATGCAAACCCAAGGATCCCAGCTAACAGAGCTCCTCCCTTAAACCAGTCAACATCATCATCCATAAACGAAAACGCCAACACAACGAAAATGTTAGCTAAAGGTGACGCAGAGAAGCTGACGACATTAGAGAAAAGAGAAGACGCTAAACACACAAGACCCACTAGCCCTAAAGACATTACTTGCCACGCAAGTGATAAACCGATAAGACTCAAAACGTAAAGCGGCTTCCCCTTTTTAAACGTCTCAAAATCTTCCTTGATATCTTTGAATTAACCGCTTATGAACAATCCAACCAAACATATCAACGTCGCAATCATAGAAGCGTTGGTTTGCATCAACATCACCGCGGAAACTCTACTGTTTGTGTTCGGTATGACCCTTTTGAACCCTAATTGCATGATACAAAGAGATAAAGAGAAGGCTACCGTGCCAAAGAGGCCACACCAAGCACCATAGCTCATTTTCGAACCTTCACCTTCGCAGGGATAATAGGCATCATCCGAGGATGTAATGCCTGTGGCAATTCCAGAAAGGACGATGGATAATATGATCCAACGGTTGAATTTGTGTTTGTTGATGATTGCTGTAAATATGGAAGTGAAGATCAACTGTGTTGTAAAGATCCAAAAGAAGAACACACAATGAGTTCTCCCTATCGCATAGAGTTGGCTATAAGCAGCAAAGAGGACACCGAGAGAGATGTAAAGAAGAAATAGTTTGACAAAAGACGAAGAAGATTGAGTTTCTCTATGGGTGGAGAACAAAGAACGCCATAAGAGAAGAAGCAACACTGTAAATGGAAATGCAGCGTTCTGGATAAAAGACTGAAGCCATGTGCCTTTAAATTGTTTAGGGTCATCACAAACATCTCGTCCTGTTTGGATGAAGTAGAAGTTAAGAAGAAGTGTGGCTAAAACACGTCCTGTTACAACCAAGCCCGAGCAGACAAATATACAAATCCACCAGTTTCGTTTCTTGATAATTTGAGGTATTGAAGTCGTTGCTCTTGGTTGATTCTCAACTCCAATATTAGCTTCTTCTTCTTCTTCTTGAAATAAAAGTATAAAACCAACAAAAACTCAAACTTGTATAAATTAAAACATTCATCGGTGTAATATCAATGTGCGAAACGTACGTACCTTGTGTGATTCGGTCCGGAGTTTCATCAGTGTGTAAACCCATGAAGTTCCTTGTGGAGGATGGAACGTAACTACAAATATATTAGAAGAATGTTTCACTCTAGATGGATTTTGTTTTGTCTCATACAAACATATAGGCAGCAATGAAGATTGCAACTAGAAAAAAAAAAATATAGCCATGACGTTGCATCACATATATTATGTATTATTTGATAGTACGGTCAACTAAGCAAAGATTAAAAGATACACAATCAAACATGCCAGCCAACAATACCCAACTGGTTTAGAATTTCAACGCGGTGCAAATGATTTTATAATGTCGTTCAAATGATATATTCATCGTAATGCTTCAAACCAAAAAAAAAAAAAACAAAACGAAAATAATGAAATAAATATAATACACTAATTTTCAAATTGTACGTGGAGTCTTTCTCCCTTTATTAATTAGGAAAAATGTCATTTAAATCCCCAAGTTAGCATTTTCGTTGATTTAAATCACGAAATTTTTATTTATTGAAAAAAATCCTTACTTTTTTCTTGACTTCTATTTAAATCATAAAGTCTTGTTGACTTCGCCGTTTGAAGCACAACATTAACTGGCTAGACAGAGATATTAAACGGGGTTAATTAGACGTTAACGAGATCCGTTAGTTGGTAAAACGACGTCGTTTTTTTTTTTAATTACATCCTCAAATCGAACCCGATTATCAATTCCTTTAATATATATATATATATATATATATATATAAATGTCTAATGATTATGTTCTATTACAAATGAATAATAATAAGAAATTACATGATCGCTTTCTATTTTCTTGTTTAATTATTATATGAGTTATTTAATTGATCAACATTCTTTCGTTTGTTGAATTCAACACAAATCCATCTCTTTCGTTTGTTGAATTCAACACAAATCCATAATGAAAAAGAAATACTACAAAATATTCGGCTATAGTGGAAAAGTACGAGAACTTAATTTGATTAGCACCGCAATTCGACTCCTCGGCCTCGAGTTTCATCCGTAAGAAATGCCACATACGTTTACAAACATGAAACATGATTTTCCAACCAAGATGATGACAGATCAGAAGTTGAGCAGACTGCATGAGACAAACCATTTGTCCTCTATAGGTCATACGGCTAATTTGACTCAACTCATGAATCAGGTCTCCAAATTCAGGTTAGTTGATAATTCTATAAACACTCTTCTCGTCATTTTATTAAGTGTGGTCCAACTTAAAATTAATTGGTAATGAGTAGAAAGAATTTTGAACTATATATATGTTAGTTCTAAATGTCGCTAAAGTTTCGATATTGACCATTTTAATACACCCTCCTCGCACGCTTATGACAATTCCATTAGAACTACTCACTGTTCTGTAAAATGTGAAATTATAGATTTATTTTTTAAAGCAGATATCAATACATTTGATTATATAATTGTAGAAAAATAAAGTCATAGAGATTTTTTGAGAAACTTTACAAAATTATAGAAAATTCTCTAGTAGTCATTTAAATTCTCACTTATTCATTTTCTATAATTTTATTAAAGTCACCAAAATCTATATATATTGGAATCTCCCGACCGCCATCTCTTAGTGGGTCCCATGTACAATCCTAGCTAGTTCATAGACTCACATTTTTATTGGACATCACGTTTTCTCACTAGGCCCATGAACCCATCAATATCTGATGGCCAATTTACTACGTCCAGAAGATTTTAAAAACTTGTTACTGTCTCTACAAATCACCATATGATCTTTCTCTGTGTTTATCCTCACTCGCACAGTTCTGACAGTTACTTCCCGAAAGATCACCCATCCTGAGACTACTCCAGCATAAGCCCCTTAACTATGAAGTTACACTACAAGAAAACATGGTTTTTACGACTACAGTTGGTGACTACAAATGTAGTCGCCAAAAATGGTGACTACGTAACGACTAATATACGACGATTTTACGACTACAAATATTTGGTTGTATATCAGTCGCTTTTTGGCGACTACGTATGGTAGTCGGTAGTTTAGTCGTAATTTAGCGACTATTTTATGACTATATTGCATACCAAAACATGTAGTCGCTAAATAGTCACCAATTTAGTGACTAATATGCGACTCATAGTAAAGATTGCTAAGAGGTCGCATATCAGTCGCTATTTAAAAAAAAATTATAAAAAAAAAATTAATCTTGAACACTTAACCAAACTCCAAAACCTAAATTATAAACTGCAAATCTTAGAAATTAATTATTCAACCATAAATTCATATATACAAATATATATATATATATATATATATATATATATGTATGTATACATAAAACCAAGATTTAAAAATTTATAAGAATATCTAATTATTATAGTATATCCAAAAACTGAGACCTAACATTTATAAAAATTACAGTTTTCCAAATCTTATATTTTTATCAAACTTAACCTCAAATCTTAAAAGTTAAATCTATACCCCAAACCCTATACCTTAAATTTTAAACCTTTATATTGCATATACAGAAACTAAATTATACACGATTTAACCAAAATATAACCATTATATATATATATATGTATAAAATCAATTAGTAAAACTATTTAGTATTTACATATACTTTAATCTTTCTAAAATTTATTAAATTAGTCATTTTTAAACCTAAAACTAATCATTTGGGCCTTAAAAAGCTTTGTATCACTTTGGGCTTTGATATAATCGAAATTTAGCCACAAAAGGAAAACAGAACATGATTCTTTTGGGAGCTCGCAGTTTGCGACGTAGTCCCTCCCCTCTCCATACGGAGTTTCAAGCCTTGATATGGGCTATGGAGTCTCTTCGTGCGGCAGGGATAGATTGTCCCAATTTTGAGTCTGATAGCTCAGAGTTGGTGGCGATGGTGCAGGCTCCCGACGACTGGCCAGCCTTCTCGCATTTGTTGGAAGAATTCCATTCGCTAAGTTCATCCTTCTCCTCCTTCACTTTGACCCAGATTCCGAGGACTTCTAATGTGCGAGCTGATTGTCTGGCGCACTCTTCTAGATCTTTAGTTTCTGCACTTACTTTTGTAAACTCTTCACCTCCAAATTGGGCAACCAATTCTGGAGTCACCTTTTAATTTATTTAAATGTTTGGTTGAAAAAAAAAAAAAAAGGAAAACAGAACACAAAAACAAAGAAATGCTAAACCTAGATTTTGTGCGTCCGTTCCTCGACAAAACAACATCACTCTCATTTCTCATTTCTCTATTTNTGGGCTTTGATATAATCGAAATTTAGCCACAAAAGGAAAACAGAACATGATTCTTTTGGGAGCTCGCAGTTTGCGACGTAGTCCCTCCCCTCTCCATACGGAGTTTCAAGCCTTGATATGGGCTATGGAGTCTCTTCGTGCGGCAGGGATAGATTGTCCCAATTTTGAGTCTGATAGCTCAGAGTTGGTGGCGATGGTGCAGGCTCCCGACGACTGGCCAGCCTTCTCGCATTTGTTGGAAGAATTCCATTCGCTAAGTTCATCCTTCTCCTCCTTCACTTTGACCCAGATTCCGAGGACTTCTAATGTGCGAGCTGATTGTCTGGCGCACTCTTCTAGATCTTTAGTTTCTGCACTTACTTTTGTAAACTCTTCACCTCCAAATTGGGCAACCAATTCTGGAGTCACCTTTTAATTTATTTAAATGTTTGGTTGAAAAAAAAAAAAAAAGGAAAACAGAACACAAAAACAAAGAAATGCTAAACCTAGATTTTGTGCGTCCGTTCCTCGACAAAACAACATCACTCTCATTTCTCATTTCTCTATTTCGAATCGCGATGACTTGTCCGGCCAAGCCTCCGATCGTCGTCTTCCACGTCCCGTCGATTTGAGTCTATCGGGTAAGTCTTCTTTCTCTAATCATCTCCCCCTTTTCTCTAGGACTTCTCGAAAAAACTATTAGATCTAAACCTTTCAGATCTGTTTTAGTCTGAGACCCACAAAATGAATCTTCGTCCAAGATTTTTATTAACTCTTCCTCATTTCATTTGTCGTCTCTGCTCTCAAATCCCAAGCTTTCCCTGTAATTTGAAACCCTGATTTTACGTTTTAATCTCGAAAAGTCCAAGCTTGTTCTGTAATTTTTGTATTTCATCTTTGTTTAATGGACACAATTAGGGTTTTTACGGAGGTTCCCGGATCTTTAAAATCGACTTCGTTCACATTCACCTCAGTTTTGGTGTGTTTATTTGATAAAACTCGATATGTGTTAACTGGATTTGTTGAAGTTGAAGAACATGTCAAGAAGCTTGAAGAAGCAGTTGGCTGGAAGAAGATAGGTAAAAGCCTTATGTTTATTTTCGATTATTACTCTTGTATATCAGATTATTTCAGATCGAGCATAAATTTTAGTTGCTTAACATTTTTTCTGCGAGTCCATGTTAGTCAAAGTTGCTAGGTTTGGTTTTTGAATATGAGAGTTTCTTCTCTTTCCAACCCAATTTCAAAGGAATAAATTAAACTTTGGCTTAAAAGTTCTGTGTCTTTAGTTTGTGTTTTATTTTGATTTTGAATAGATTAGATTTCAATTCAAGAAGCAAGCCACCAGATATATAATTAGGTTTATAGCTATGTTGATTGATTTGTGTTCTGTGATGATTATGTTAAGGTGAGTAGAATCATAGATTTGAGCTATATTAATTTGGGTCCTACGAAAATCTGAATCTTGTTGTAGGACCTGCGAGGTCATGTTCTTTTGTCTGTTCGTTGCAAGGAGGCTCATGGTCACCATGCTCAAGGGCTCTCATGTTTAAACCAATGCAGCACCCTTCGTTGTATTCAACCTGTCAAGAAGCTGTATAGATCAGTTTTCGCATCTAACAGTTAGGATTCTTTTGTGTTATAGATTGACATGGACACTATTGAAGTCAATAACCTGAATAGGCAATTCATATTCCGTCCTTCTCATGTTGGGCACTCCAAGGCTAAGGTATATTTGCTTGAGCTAAGTCCAAGGGAATCCAGTTCATAAGAGAATTCATGTGACCATATATAATCAAAGTTGTTAACCAAAGTTGTTGGGTTTGTTGAATCCAGTTTAGGAGGTATATGTGAGCAACCTGGGCTCATTCTCCATCGCTTCAAGGTATGTAAGCAGCCTGAGCTCATTCTCCCTCGTTTGTGTTTGTTAAATCCAGTTTAGGTATATGTAAGCAAACTTCTTTCTTCTCCATTTCAGCTGATTTCTCTCTGATGGTGTCATTAAGCAACCTGAGCTCATTCTCCCTCACCTTAAGTTCCTTAAGAGATGCTTCCATCTGCTCAGCTTCCTTTCTCCTTGTCTCGGGTCTCTACAGTTTGCTTCAGGTCAAAATCTTTAACATTCATCTCAAAGTAAGAATGAGGACAAAACACAGGAAAAGATAATGTGCTGATTTGTAGGGACGGTAAACAAGTCTTTAAATCCTCCCGCACGTAAAAAACTGACCGTCGTATATGGATGGGCTCACGGGATTAGTGAGAGGACGTGAGGCCCATTAAGGAAGGTGGGCCCATTGACTGGGATTATATATGGGTCCACTAAACGGTGGCGATCGGGGAGTTATAAGTGGTATCAGAGCCAAACCATGACGAGTGTGGAGTCAAGTGGGCTCACACCGTCGGGGGTGACGGTCTTGATACGCAACGAGGACATTGCGATCTGTTAGTGAGGTTGAATTATGACACCCTAGTTTGCAGAGAGGTTTAAAAGAATTAATTTGTCCACCTATGTCACCAAAGTGCACTTACTTTTTTGGTCAAGGGTCCTAAGAGAACTCTAGAGTTAAGCGTGCTCTAGTTGGAGTAGTCTAAGGATGGGTGACCTTCCAGGAAGTGATTGTCGAAACTGTGCGAGAGAGGACAAAATGCAGGAAAGGATCATGTGGTGACTTGTAGGGACGGTGAACAAGTCTTTAAAGCCTCCCATACGTAGCAAACTGACCATCGTATATGAATGGGCTCACGGACCTAGTGAGAGGACGTGAGGCCCATTAAGAACGGTGGACCTATTGACTGAGATTGGACATGGGCACACGAAAAGGTGGCAGTCAGGGCGTTACAGCTATCATTTGGTTGGAGACAGAAATGCAAGATATTGTTTTGGTATGGGGTAGCTGGAGGATTGACAAAAAAGCGATGGCTTTTTGACGTTGATAATATGAAAGGTTGCAAGATTATAAATGCTGATAATGAAACCATGTTTGAAGACTTTACTAGTATGGTGTTTGAAAATTTTGGTTTATGTGAAGGAACTTGTGGAATACATCCGAGCTATATGTTAGAGAGATTTAAAAAAAGTGTATGCGATATGTCACCGATGTTTGTTACGAATTAATAATCGACAGTTTGAAAATAATCTCAAACACTGCAGCGGAGAACCCATCTGGCTATATGTTTAGATTGAAGAAAATTGTGGGGGAACATTGTTTGATGATGTTAAACCTTACACCATAGATGTTAAACCCAACACCACTGTAACATGCGCGAATCAGATTCCCGGTTTGGGAGGTGCATCGATCGATGCACATGGTTCATTGGTCGATGCAAGTTCGGTTTGATTTCCTGAAAGTTGAGTATAAAAGAGATACTTTGATTTCCTTGGCCGAGTTTAGTCATTTTCTGGGAGAAAAGAGAG
The DNA here is from genome assembly GCF_000633955.1 of Camelina sativa. Lineage (NCBI taxonomy): Eukaryota > Viridiplantae > Streptophyta > Magnoliopsida > Brassicales > Brassicaceae > Camelina > Camelina sativa. Next base: position 26,201,623 of record NC_025701.1, read on the forward strand.
AAAAGAAAGAGAGAAGCCGTTCTTAAGAGTTCTTGGAGTTTTTGTTGCCTGTTCTTGAAAAATCTTGCCTGTGGAGTGGAGATTTGTAGCTGGGATCGTTGTAGGAACTTGCTATGAGTGTAGATCCGTCAGTTTTAGAGTCAGAATCTTCTTTGGCAAAGGTGAGTGCATGACCATGGCTTATGTAAGCTTGAGATTTCTCTGATTTTTGTGTTTATGTGTTATATGGTTGATTCCTTGGCTTGTTAGAATGTTTTTGAGTCACATGGGGCTTTGTGAGGCTTCTTTGTGGCATTAGATCCAGTGTGATGTGTTTAGGAACAAAGATATGGCGAGGAGCTTTAGGGAAGCCGATGCTTGGCATGTGTGATGATCAATGCACTATGTGCATCGCTCGATGCAGTGCAAGGACAGCGCGATAAGACCTAGGAGCATCGGTCGATGCCATGTGAAGGTGTCGATCGATGCAATTAGGGATTTCGCGAAATTTCGAGCATGCATCGACCGATGCAACCCCAGTCAGTGTCGGTTGATGCCGTTTTCTGGTTTGTTTGTTGATTTTTGTTGGTGGTTGGAGTTATCTTGTGTGTATAGCCTATTAGACGGGAGAATTGTCTCACTGAGTGTTTATGATAATACTCACGCATCTCATATGTGTTGTGGTACAGGTAAAGGCAAAGTGTGATCGTGGAATCAAGGCGATGAAGAGGAGGATGTTCTAGTGGTTTGTTGATGTTTGTCTAGCTTCTGTCAGGTTGCTAAATTTGAGTCATTAGAATGTTGCTAGGTTGCTGGTTATTTGTTTTATGACTCTTTTCGATTGAACCATTAGTTATTGGTTATTGATTATTGATTTAATGGTATTGTTTGGTTATTCCGGTGTTTGGTTTCAATGTGGTTAGGTGGTTAGTGAGTATAGGATCACTAGTTTAATATCATTTTAAAAAAGGGGTCGGGTCGTTTCAACCACTGAGGAAGAATCCAATACTCCAGAAGTCATTTTTTTGACGATTTTGTTGAAGTTGCAGAGGAAATGGGAAAGAAAGATGAAGAGTACTATTGTCGGAAGGGAGATAGTGAAAATAATGTAGGAGAAAAATCAAGAGATGATGATGAGAACTGTAGATTTGATTACTATGACGATAGTGATAGTGCAAGTTCAGGGGATGAAGACTATCATTTATACTCCAATTTTGTACCGGATGGAGGAGAGGAAACATTGAATGAAGGAGTTGGAGGTGGGTGTGGAACAGATGAAAAGGTGTCTAAAAAAAACAAAAACTTCTATTCCGCAACACTAATTCTGCCATTGAGAAGGAGGTACCCAAAATAGAAATGGGAGCTGGTGATTTAGTGGTTGGGAAAAAGTTTGAAAGCAGAGATTTGTTGTTGACTAGATTGAAGATTTTAAGTGTAGTACAAAAATTTGATTTTAATGTTTGTTCATCAGCGCCCCATTTGTTAATTATTGAGTGTTGGGCACGAGGTTGTAAATGGAGAGTACATGCTTCAACAATTGGGGAATCTTTGGTGATGCATATTCGCAAATATTTTAGTGAACATACATGTTCTGTTACGGAACAATCAGCTCGTAGCCGTAATTTAACACCACTAATCTTCGCTCATTTAATTAGACAAGGATTTTATTGGTGGTGTAGGAAGTTCTGTTGTGCCAAATCTTGTGGTTAAAGGCCTGAATCTATGCTATGGAATAAATTAAGGTGCAAAACAAAAATAATTATAACATACTTTACTCTTTTAATTATATTGTGTACACTTAATTTCATAGGGTATAGGAGATAGGAGTTACAATTTTGAACTTATAAATTAGCTGTACGGGTTGTTTTCATGGGGAAAAAGTTAATAACAAACTGTTATGTTTTATGTACTAGCCTAATTTATAATTTATATACTAGCCTAACAAAAGTTAATGTATAATGTGCCTTACAGATTTGTTATTATTTCCAACTACGTCGTAGAGTCTAACCCAATTAGGCTAGTAGTATGACCTGTACATTACACATATATAGAATTTATTTACTAGATGCTGTTCAATACTGATGTGTTTTAATCAATATTTCCTACTATACAATAGCTTGGCTACTGGAAGGCACATCAGACACTTCTAAAACCGTGAGAATATGTTAGGAGTACACCTAAAAGTGGATACACTGAATTACCTTCATATTTATACATGCTGAGGAGCTCTAATCCGGGGACCCTTATGAGACTTGAGGTTGATACACTAGACATATTTAAGTATGTTTTCATAGTGATTGATGGTTGCATTCAAGAATTCAGGTATATGTAGATAGTTGTTGTTGTTGATGGAGCCTTTTTGAAGGGTGAATACAAAGAGACTCTACTGATAGCAACAACACAAGATGAAAACTTTAATATATTTCCATCAGCGTATGCGGTTGTTGATACAAGGAATGACGAGTCGTGGGAATGGTTTTTTAGGCAATTGAGTTGTGTAATTCCTGATGATGAAAGATTTGCACTGATATCTGATTGGCACAAATCTATAGGGAACGCTATTGGTAAAGTATACCCCCTTGCCAGTTGTGGAATTTTCACATATCATCTTCACAAGAATATTATTCTGAGATTTAGTGGAAGTGAAACATTCAGACTTGTTAATAAAGCAGCTGCAGTGTTCTGTATAGTTGATTTCAATGAAATCTTTCATCAAATTGAAGTTGTTAATCCGCAATAGCATGCTTACTTGCATCGTGCATATGTATGCAAGTGGAGCAGGGCTCACTTTCCTGGTGATAAAGTACAACTTCACAACGAGAAACATTGCAGAATCGATAAACAAAGTAATGAATCCTGTTAGAGCTTATCCCATTGCCGAGTTACTAGATGTGGTCCGAAATATGCTGACACGTTGGTTTGCTAGAAAGAGAAAAAAAGCTACCGCAATTCCAACTGTACTGACGAAAGGAGTGGAGAATCTGTTGGAGGTATCATGCTTCATTAACATATCATTTACATATACTTTGACCATGGATAATTGTATTTGTTTTGATTTTGTAAACACTTATGGAAGATCCCAGAACTCGCTGATGATATCTTGGAAAATATTGTGTTTGTTTAGGTGGAAAATTGTGTTTGTTTTGATTATGTAAACACTTACGTTTTCATTTCTTTATAGGCACGTATTGAACATTCAAGGCGTCTAAATTTTGAAGAAATTGATAATCAATTTCAAGTCACAGGAGAAAAGACATGTTCATGTAGGCATTTTGATTTGGAGAGGATTCCAAGCTTACATGCTATCACAGTCGCAGAGAAGGCTAAACAATCCCGTATACAACAGTGTCATGCATACTATCGTAAAGACAACCTCTGCAATGGTAATGAGAAGTCGATAATGCCGATAGATATGTCCTGCATTGTTCTACTACGGTTACATTGTATAAATGTAAACTGTCTTTCGTTAGGAATCCTCCAGAAAGACCAAAGATGTCGAGAATGAAGTCTTTTTTGGAGGTCACGTTGGAGACAAAACGGCCCTGTAAATTACGTGCTTTTTCTCAATGTCAACAAGTTGACCACAACCGTACGACATGTCCAACTAATATGTGGGGCACTAGTTATAGTTTCAATGCAGAGAAGTGTCAGAGTCTTGTACTCCTTATCGGTAGTATAAGTTTGAATTTTGGTTAGCAACTAATGTACTCCTAATTTATCATTTTCGTTGGAAGCTTCTCTTATCAGCAGTTACTAAAGCATGTATGACCATGCATGTTTTTTGGTGCCAGCATACATCCATTCTTCTATGGCTCACTAACGCTTTTGTAACATCTTTTGGGTGTAATAACGTTTGTTTTTAGTATGTCTAATGCGCAGTTTGTAAATAAGTTAGTGTGTGAAGCAACTAAGATCTTATGGGGTAATTAAGCGAAAGCATAAACATACAACCTACAATCGAATCATATTGTATAAAAAATATGATTTTTATACCTAAAAAATATAAGTAAATAAACTTTTTAAAGGTATATTTTTACAATAGTACAAACCGTTATCCTTTAAGAAAGAAACTGGTTCATTTATTAATAAACTTGTCAACAAATTCCTTATAGCAATCAATGGCATATTTTGTTTCTGAATTTGTTGACGTCTGCATCTGTTATTTTACCCATATCCTCCACGCTACATCCCATTGTGTGCATATCCAGGAATTTTACATAAACGGGTCCACAGTCGCTAGTGCGTTTGTTCTGATATAGTCCCTCAAGGCGCTCCCAAGTGTACGACGACGTGTCAGTCGGTTTCCCCCATGACTTTTGGGACGATTGAATTGAGTACCCATGTGAGGCCCTTGACAACATGTTCCATATATAAGATTCTAACACATCTCAATTCTCATTATACTCTATGAAAGAATCTAATATCTGGAATTTCCACGAGACCATATTTATAACGAGGCCAACCCAATGCGGATTTTCCCAGTTCATCGGGACGTAGAGTACATCAATTTTCTTAATGAACTCTGTTTTGATTCCTCCTGCAAATTTTCCCCAAACAGTTGATTTCCAATAAATGTATGGCCTTAAATTCTTACTCTAAGCAAATTTGCCTTTCTCTGCATCTGGTTTTGTTTTAAACTCTTCATAGCTACTCTTGATAATCTGGGTGAACCAAGGGTTTAGACATGCAACTATTCTCTGTATTAATATGTCCCCTTGTTTCCTCCACAAGAGAGCCATAGTGACCTGCATATGCTGGATTGGGGCGTAATTTTTGTTAAAATTTTAAGCACTTTGTTCAATTGGAACAAAAAATACGTTCAATTGACAAACATACCATAGTCATAACCCATATATCTTTCTTGGCCATTATTAGGAAGAAACCATTGTTTATAAGGCTTTATGTGATTATTCCATACTCACTATTACAAAATAAAACCTCTATTAGTATATATATATATATATGTATATACTCAAGACTCTAATAATTATTACTTACGTAGCTTCATCCGCTTTAAGTGCTTGAAGAACATGTTCCATTCCAATTTTGTGACCCAGCTAATGGGTTATAGTTTTCTGATTTGGCTCGCCTAGTGACTAGACCTGTCAACAGTGGATCAACCTTGAAGTTAGACCCAGCTTTGTAGAGGTGTATTTTTAACGAACTACCTCTTCTAGGTTGTTCAGTAGGTCTTATTATAGATATCGGTTTTACTGCTAGAGGAACAACACGAACAATAGCAGAATTTGGATCTGGTTTGTCAGATGATCTAGAGAGACTGATCTGATGTGTATACAGATTATCAACCTGCACATTAGCAATATTTTGCTGTTCAGACGTTAGTTAGTGAGTTAGTATTCATAGTAGACCACGACATCTTTAGGCCTACCTTGTTCATGGTTTCATCTACAACAGAATCAGTGTTCTCCCATTTGCTGTTTCCCGGTGTTTTAGATAAGGGTACACTATCATAAGCATCCGTTAAATCTTCTTTCTGTAATAAATATATGTACAATTAAGTATTATTGATTATATATATTTTTGTTACTATAACATGGTTTCATCTACAAACGGAATTAGTGTTCTCCCATTTATTGTTTCTTGGTGTTTTAGATAAGGGTACAATATCATAAGCATCTGTTAAATCTTCTTTTTGTAATAAATATATGTACAAGTACTATCGATTATATATATTTTTGTTACTATAACATGGAATACATGAATCACCCACTTGTGTACCTGACATTCCACTGGTTTATTAGACTGAGTTAATGTCGTATAGGGTGATGCGGTTTCAGCATCCACAATGTCTGTAACACCCTCGAACCGTTCTATAGATAGGACGGCCAAAGATGCTGACACTCGCAGACGGACAACCGAGTCTACCTGATGCAGCGCATCCTCTTCGCTTGATGGGCCTTGTCGTGAGCTTTCTTGCCCATCAAGACATATTAGTTTGAGTCGGTTTTCTCGTTGGTTTTTGCGTCATTTAACTTTTAAGGCCAGGGTTTTATTTTCAGTTTCCTGCAGCTCTATTCGTAGCAGCATTGTAAAAACAACACATATTGCATAATAAAAAAAACCAAAAAATGAGGTAGTCTTAACTACCCAAAAGAGCTTTGTCTTTGAAGTCCTGCAAGGAGGACTTGCGTTTTCCGTCGATATCGGATCACCACACCGATCTCGACTTCTCGTTCTACTATCCCTCTCTCTTTCGTTCCATCGTTACTCTTGCTCTGTTTCGTTGTTCTCAAAACAGAGCATACCACCCCCTTGATACTTCCGCTCCGCATCAGTTTGGTATCAGATTCTTTTTTGTTCCTGGATTTCAATCATGCCGCCTGTGAAACCCGACGGAGTGGAGAAATCGGATCCAACCATCAACTGGGTTGAGTTTTGGGATACTCTGCTCGCCTCCCAGCTCGCGTTACAACAATCACTCGATGCGTTGAATCAAAATTTTTCTCGCCACCTTGCCCAAGGGAATCTGCAACCTCCACTCGCACAAGAGAAACGTCAACAACAAGTCATCAACAACCAGGTCGTGTTAGACGGAGACCGTCTTCCAGACCAACAACTTGATCCCCTACATCACGATGACGCTAACCATCGTGAACTGGTCCAGTATCGACAACAAGAACAGAGACACGCCAATACACGTTGGGAAGCTGGTTTCCGCGTGGATATTCCTGAATTTCATGGTGGTATTCGTGGAGATAACTTACTTGATTGGTTAGTAGCGGTTGAAGAGATACTTGATTTCAAGTGTGTACCCGAAGAGCGTCAGGTAGCGTTAGTGGCTACAAAATTTTGTGGTCATGCTGCCTCGTGGTGGCAACAAACCAAGACAACACGTTCTCGCGCTAACAAGGCACCTATGCGCTCCTGGACCAAGCTCAAGAAGAAATTAAAAGAGATGTTTTTGCCACACAACTATTGATGTGACTGAAGGTCGCAGATGCGGAACAGTCGGAGGAAACCTCTTCGGACAGAACGAGGTGCGCAAAACTTTCCTCGGACAAGGTTCGAGATTTCGAAACTAGAGATGATTCAAATGAGAGAAACATAGTTTGACGAGATTCCAACGAGCCGTTTGAAAGAACGGTTGTGAAGCCTCTATCGGGTCGGACATATGCGATATGGACGGACGGACAGATCGGCTATCGGATGGAACAAAAAGGTAAACCCAATGGGAAAAAACAAAGGAAATAAAAGAACCGCCTTTGGTTTAGGCGCGGGAAGCGACTTAGCTTTAGACATTGTGCACTAGGCTCCTTGCCTCGTTAAAACCTCCTCCGGTAAACCCAATGGGAAAAACCCGGAGTGAGGAAAAAGAGTACAATTCCTCACCTTAGTGACTTTGGCTTCCTTCACTCTTGGGTAAGAGTGAAGGCCATGCGAACTGGTCCTTCGTTGTCTTCTTGGATCAGATGGTGCTGGACGAATGATCGAACAAAAAGGTTGATCTGCTTCGCACTAACTCCACAACAACGTGAAGAACATTGGTTTTGCACTAACATCTTCCGGTCTACATGTACTATTCGCGGGAAGATATGCACGTTCATCATTGATTCAGGGTGTACTCGGAACGTTATTGCCGCTGCTGCAGTACAAAAACTAGGTTTACCTGTGGAGTTGCATCCGACACCTTACTCACTGACTTGGTTCCAAGATGGTGTGGCAACGCGGGTCACTCAGCGGGTTTTGGTTACTTTCTCCATTGGCCCCCTCTTCAAAGATCGTTTTTACTTCGATGTTGCTCCAATGGACATTTGTCATCTTATTTTGGGGAGACCATGGGAATATGACCGCAAAATCATTCACAACGGCGTGAAGAACACTTACCAATTTTATTGGGAAGCACATAACATCGTCCTCTTGCCTTCGTTCAAACAGCCTACGACAGCTCCTTTCCGCAAGCTCGTCCACTCCCCACATCTGTTCGTCCACCTCAAGTTCTTTGCTCTCAAGCTGACTTTGAAGTTGCATTCCGCGAGGAAGGATTCGCCTTAGCTTTGATTCCCGCCGAGGGTTTGGTTTCGGTTTCGCCTACTCCCAAATCACTTGCTGCTGTTCTCCAGGAGTTTGTTGATGTGTTTCCAACCGATTTGTCATTAGGACTACCACCACTCCGGGACATACAACATCAAATTGATCTCACTCCTGGGGCGGTTCTTCCTAATCGCCCTCACTACAAAATGAGTCCTTAGGAGCATGAGGAACTACGTCATCAAGTCGAAGACTTACTACGTAAAGGTCATATACGCGAGAGTCTCAGCCCTTGTGCAGTCCCATCATTGTTGATACCAAAAAAAGATGGCTCTTGGCGGATGTGCGTTGATAGTCGCGCCATCAACAAAATCATGGTTTGTTATCGCTTCCCGATTCCGCGTTTGGACGACCTGCTTGACCAAATTGGACATGCCACTATATTTTCCAAGATTGACCTTAAGAGTGGCTACCACCAAATCCGTATTCGTCCAGGAGATGAATGGAAAACTGCATTCAAGACGTGGGAGGGTCTCTTTGAGTGGCTTGCCATGCCATTTGGATTGTCCAATGCACCCAGTACCTTCATGCGGATTATGAACCAAGCCTTACGTCCATTCATTGGAAAATTTGTAGTCGTCTATTTTGATGACATACTTATTTTTAGTTCGTTGGTGGTGGCTCATGTTTCTCATTTGCGTGACGTGTTGCTTGTTCTACAGAGGGAAAAATTATTTGCGGCTAAGCAAAAATGTGAGTTTGGCACCTCGGCGGTGAAGTTCTTCGGCTATGTGGTCTCTGACAAAGGCCTTGCTGTTGATGCCACCAAGGTTGAAGCAATTCGTTCGTGGCCTCTACCTCGTACGGCAACCGAGGTTCGTAGCTTCCATGGCCTTGCTTCTTTCTATCGACGTTTTGTTGAGAACTTTAGCACCATTGTCGCTCCGCTCACTAGCTGCATGAGAGAGGGTCGTTTTGAGTGGACTCCAGCAGCGACTGCGGCGTTTGAACTCATCAAGTTAAAGCTGACGACAGCCCCCCTTTTGGTTCTCCCCGATTTCTCGCTTACTTTTGAGCTGCATTGTCATGCATCAAAACTTGGAATTGATGCAGTTTTAAGTCAACAGGGACGTCCAACTGCGTTCTTTAGTGAGAAACTTTCGGGATCACGCATCCGGTACAACACCTACGACATTGAGTTCTATGCTATTGTCCAAGCCATTAAGCATTGGCGACATTATTTGGTGCATTGGGACTTTGTTCTCTTTACGGATCACGATGCCCTCCGCCACCTTGATAGCCAAGTCAAGGTATCTTCTCGTCATGCGTCCTGGATTGCATATCTTCAGCAATTTACCTTCTCTATCCGTCATCAATCAGGTAAAACAAACCGTGTCGCAGATGCGCTCAGCCGTCATCACTCCCTACTCGTCAATGTTCATACGTCCATCCCGAGGTTCGCTGCTTTTGCGGAGCTCTACAAGTCTGATCCTTTCTTTGCGGGAATTTTCTCAGATGCTGAACAGGGATTGACGGACGACTACTCTATTCAAGATAGCTTTTTGTTCAAAGACCTGCGTCTATGCGTCCCTGATTGTAGCTTACAGTTCCAGATAATCCGCGAGCTCCATGATGAGGGCCATGTAGGCCGAGATCGCACACTACAGTTGGTCACCATTTCTTATTTTTGGCCTACTTTACGGCGTGATGTGGCCCGTTATGTGGAGCGTTGTCGTGCTTGTCAACAAGCAAAGGGTCGGGCTTCTAACGCAGGATTGTATCTTCCTTTGCCAGTTCCGACGCAGCCTTAGAGTGACATTGTAATGACCCTCACCAAGGGGTAAATTTCGAAAATAAAACCCAAGGCCAAAAGACTTAAAAGGGAAGCCAACAATGAAAGAAGAAAGTTTAATGAAGAAATGTCCGAGGAAATCTGGACGGATCGAGGAATGGCCGAGTTGTTCGAAGATGTCCGAAGGACTGAGAAAATCCGAGAATTGCCGATAGCTGCCGAGAGCGTCCGAGAAAAGTTGCCGAGAGTGCCGAGACAGACCGAGAATTGCCGAGAGTCGATGACGATCGACCGAGAGATGCTAACCGAACCACAAGATAAATCTTCCTTCACCAAAAATCGGTTAAGACAAGAGGAAGTGGAGATTATTTTAATCAAAAAAGAGTTAGTGAAATTTGTGGGAGGATTAAATAAATCATGGGTTAGTGGAGCTTAGTGGGATTAATTTAATCAAGTGGAGCTTAGTGGGATTAAAGAAATCAAGTGTAGCTTAGTGGGGAATTAAAGAAATCAAGGGGATTTAGTGGAATCAAGGTGGCTAGCTCAAGTTCCTCACAAGTGTTTATCCATGCTCTAATAGCATTATGGAAATTTGAGAGTTCCACATGCATTGGTCGACTCCACCCCCCAACCTCTCTATAAATAGAGGCTCACCTCTCTCACTTTCGCACAAAACACAAAGGGGTAAGGAGAGAAAAAGTGAGAGAGAAATTGAGCGAGAGAGAAGAAAGAAAAGAGTGGGCGAGTTTGTGAAAGAGAAAAAGGGAAGAAGAGAAGACGCAAGAAGAGACTATCGACCGCAAGTTGAATTGATAAGGAAATCGATTCAACCAAAGAGGAGATCCGAGTGAACCGCGAGAGAAGCTTCATCAAGGAAGACCGATCGTCGACGGTTTACTGTGAGTTCAGGCACATATTTTGCCGGACTAGATGGAGAATTAAAGACATCCATCTAGTGCACGGTTTGCATGAAGCATTTAGTTGCATTTACTTGAATTTCTTTCGTTATTTTCTTGTTTAGATGCATGCGCAGTGAGGTTACACACCGGTTGCTAGATCGAAATGTTCTAGTGACAAGGGTGATAACTAGTTAAGATACTTGAAAATTTATGAGCTTCAAAACCATATAAACTCAAGTATAAATTTCGGTGAGGTTATAATGCGTATTAGTCCGCGAGAAACTCTGGCTATGCGTGGTATAACTTGGTATTGTTATCCTTCCCATTCCGTACCACATGCAACCGCAACATGCAACCCGTGTTCGTGTGTTTGTAGGGTTGGTTACGAAGAGCTCGGAGGTTATTGGGTTCGCTACCCTGGCCGAGGCTGTCTACATGATGGTGTGGTTTTGAGTGAAGTCCAATTACATGCCTATGTGGTTGTAAAACGGATGTTCATGAGGGGTTAGAGAAAGGATACATACCGGACTCAATAAATTAGAACTTATTAAAACTCTTGTTTTATTTCAAGTTAATGTTGTTACATGTTGTTGCGTGTTGTTGTATGTTGTTGAATTTTCTTGCTAGCTTAACTCGCTTAGCTCATTAGCTTCCGCATGTTATCTCTGATGGATGTTGTGTTGCTTGCACGCTTGCATGTTCATTGTTCTGCTTGCATGTTGTTTGTTTATGCTCGCATGTTGAATGTATATGCTTGCATGTTGCTTGTTGATGGGGTTGGGGTTTGGGGGATTAATTCTTTGCAGGAACCCTAAGCTCACTAAGTAATCTTAGATTACTTATGATAATTATTTGTGGTGCAGGTAACCCTAGAGGGAACTAGAGGGTGTGGTGAACGATAGGAACCCGGAGTAGTTTTTATTTTGTGTCTATTGTAAAATACAAGTATGTTTATTTCGAATCAAACTTTGGCACTAGGCCGTATCTAAGAACTCTACAACCTTTTGTTAAATCGTTTGTAATGAAATCTTTTTAGTTAGCAATATAATCAGATTTCTTTTAATTTGGACGGGTGGTACTGATATAGACTTTGTCCGAGTCGGCTCAACGCACGATATGTCTGTAGGGTTGCAAAGCCTTAAGGACGTGTCGTGTGGTCGGGAACCTCACCGATAGACTGGCCAAAGTGTCATGATTTGTTCTTGTACTCGGCCGGATCGTCGGTGAACGTTTCCAAAGTGGCGTCCCGTGCTGTCCGAAGGCCTTCGTGGATTTTGTTCTTGGGCTTCCGCGGATGCAGCGAGGCCATGACTCCATTTTCGTTGTTGTTGACCGCTTCTCCAAGATGGCTCATTTTATCCCTTGTAAGAAGACTACCGATGCCGTGAATGTCTCTAGCTTGTTCTTCAAAGAAATTTATCGCCTGCACGGTTTGCCTCAGTCTATTGTTTTTGACCGTGACACGCGGTTCTTAAGTCATTTTTGGCGTTCTTTGTGGAAGCTACTACGCACCAATCTGGATATGAGTTCGGCCTACCATCCCCAAACCAATGGTCAGACAGAGGTGACAAATCAGGCTTTGGGAAATCTTTTGCGCTGTCTTGTTGGTGATAATATTAAAAGCTGGGATGCTAAATTATGTCAAGCTGAGTTTGCACATAATCATGCTTTTAGTCGAAGCCTTGGTTTCAGCCCGTTTCGTGTGGTCTATGGCCTTGTTCCCCGGTGTCCTCTTGATTTGACGACACTCCCAAATCCTACGCGTTTGCATGGCCAAGCAATTGACTTTGTGGAAGATCTTCTGGCCGTACACAAGCAAGCCATCGATAACTTGACGGCATCGTCAAGTAAGTATAAGGCAGCGGCTGATCTTAAGCGTCGTGCAGTGGAGTTCCTCCCTGGGGATCTTGTTTGGATCTATTTGACTAAGGAGCGCCTTCCCCTTCGCGAGTACAACAAGCTAAAGTCCAAGAAGATTGGCCCTATCGAGGTGTTGGAGCGTATCAATGCCAATGCTTATCGTGTGAGCCTTCCGTCTCACATGAAGACGTCAAATGTGTTTAACGTCAAGCACCTTTCTCCTTACCTTGGTGACAACGGCGATCCGGATTCGAGGACGAATCCTTCTCCACCCGGAGGGACCAGATGCAGCGCATCCTCTTCGCTTGATGGGCCTTGTCGTGAGCTTTCTTGCCCATCAAGACATATTACTTTGAGTCGGTTTTCTCGTTGGTTTTTGCGTCATTTAACTTTTACGGCTAGGGTTTTATTTTCAGTTTCCTGCGACTCTATAAATAGAGCTCGTAGAAGCATTATAAAAACAACACATATTGCATAATAAAAAAAACCAAAAAAAGAGGTAGTCTTAACTACCCAAAAGAGCTTTGTCTTTGATGCCCTGCAAGGAGGACTTGCGTTTTCCGATATCGGATCACCACACCGATCTCGAGTTTTCGTTCCACTATCCCTCTCTCTTTCAATCCATCGTTACTCTTGCTCTGTTGCGTTGTTCTCAAAACAGAGCATACCACCCCCTTGATACTTCCGCTCCGCATCACTACCGAAACAAATTCAGTCTCCCTAGTCATCCATGCCATGGGGCCATGGGTCTAAGCTTGCCAACCCTTGCCATGAACAAATGTTTGGGTGGTCCGGACTAGACCATAATAATTAAGAGCCAAATCCGAATGAAAAACATATCCATTACACATAATATATAAGATACAGCGGAAATACGTTCAAAAAGTTATACATTTTATTCGGTCGAGAGCTAATCTCCAAAACGTTATATATACATGATAACATCATTATTTTACCCATTTTAACTATAGTTTTTATATGCATTTAGGAAGAGTTTGACATGATTTCAAGGTTTTTATGTCTATCATCAAGTATTTTAGGTTTTAAGAAGGTTTTACAGGTTTTATAGCAAATTAGACCAAAAGACAAGAAAAACATATTTCAGGACAGATTTAGAGCTTTACAGTACATACCACTTTTGAAGAGCTTCCAAAACTCTTATTATAGCACGCTTGGTGTCTATGGAAATCTGAAAGAGTCATCTTTCTTCTAGAAGTGGAATTAAGTCAATCCGTTCAGCCATCCGGATGATATGGCTGATTTACCGAGAAGTGTTATAAACAGACGTAAAGAGAACTATAAAGCCGATGGGATTTTATTGAAGACTTCACCACCTTTTAGAACCCTCTTTCGCCGCCCCTTGTCCTGCACTCAATAAGAAAATATGCTTTTACCCTTACAAACCCTAATCCAAGACAAAACCGTATAAGTACTCTTCAAGCCCAAAGGTTTGAGGTGTGCTTCCTTTGTGCCTCTTAGTTCTTCATCCACGCCTCCAGCAGCTACCCTAGAGACTACCAGAGACTCCTCCACAGCCGTCAAAGCTCGTACTCTCTCAGCTTCTTTAGAAGCCATCGCCGAAGTCACCAGAGCTCTACTCTTTCTAATCTCTTTCATACTTTCATTGCTTTTTTGGAATCAAGTACTTTTGTGACAACTACAGAAGTTTCTTTTGAACCCTTTTTGTCTATTGATTCGTTTTTGATGCTATACTTTATAATATCAATGTCGTTTCTTTGCATCATGAGCGAATAGTTTTCTTTGTTGGGTTCTATGGGGTGATTCAATGGGAATTCATGGTTCGCTAGAATTAGGTTGTTAGATCTTATTTTCGGTTCTATATTAGAGTTCTTTTGGGAAATCTTTATCTTAATGCATGTGCTTGGATTGATCACCAAGTGCTGATCTAGGTAACGGGAGCGTTAACCACATTATTCTACTTCTCCAAACTAGTGCTATACCAAAACCTCGTGTCGTAACCTGCGTAAGTTGAGCTGCGGAGTTTGGTGAATGTATCGAACTTGTTTTACTAGCTGGTTGACATGCTTCGTTGCCTGCGTAAGTTGAGTAACAGAGTATGAAGACTTTTAGACTTTCATTCTATGATAATATCTTGTTAGTTCATTAGAGTTTCGTACTTGAGAACCTAGACCGAAATTAGTATTTACCTGTTCGATCTTGACACTTAATATTGCTTAGAACCATGAAAATCCTGAGATGACTCCCAAACGCCCAACACCTTAGTATTATAGTTTTAAACTGCTTTTATTTACGCTTTCTTTATTTGCAATAGATATTAGGAAAACCAAAACCCCAATCTCTTATTTAGTCTTAGCCATAGTTCTTTCTCTTTTAATTCAATTCGTGTTAGCTATTACTCTCTGTGGGATCGATCCTAAAATACTACATTGATTAATTGTGCTATCAGTCGTCGTGTGGTCTTTTCAAGTAAAAGATTTGGAGTGAAAAATCACACACATCAATACATATACTTGATTTTACAAAAAGGCAGTTAAACCTTACACTAGCTTTCCTAACGTCCAACTTCCCCTGTAAAATAACCCTCTACTGGTCACCTGCGAAAACAAATACGGCAGCATCATGAGTAATCTAAAATTACTCAATGAGTCTGGGATCTCTAAGTGTTAGTATTCCCTAACCCCATTTCCCCAAACACAAGCAAGATAATAATAATGCGATAAGGCAACATTACTCCACAAGCAATAGAATGAATAAATAAAGACTACTAGATAGACTTCTAATACTCTTAGTAAGGCCTTCTACGAATACATGATATCTCAAAGCAATGCCCTACACTCCTAGACAAAAAGTCTAAAAGAGATCCGCATTCCTTTGTACTAGATCGTAATGTAGCGTCCGGCTGGGCATGACCCGTTCCAAACCTTTGTAAGCCATAACGTTATGGAATTACACGCAACGCACAGAAGACGGATGGGATAACACGATCCAACTAATGCTAGTTGATGTGTGTGGTTTTTCACTCCAAATCTTTTACCTTAAAAAGAACACACGAGGGCTGAAAGTGCATAGCTAATCGGTGGTAGTATTTAAAATTCGATCCCACAAAGACAGATTTGTTATTTAACGGAATCCGACGGAAGTAAGTAAGGCTAGGACTCAATAAAATGGGGGTTTTGGTTTTCACGGTCGTAAGTAAGCAAATAAACGTAAATAAAAAGCAAGTAAAATAAATGAGACAAGTGTTGGGCATCAAGGGGAATCGCAGGGGATCAATGATCTATATATCTAGGAAAGTTTAGGATTAGTTTGTTTTTCAAAGACTCGGACTACGAAACACGAATGAACCGTTAACTTATAGGTCACAAGCTAACCGTCTAAGATCCCTATACTCCGTTACTCAACTGTCGCAGGCAACGACACATATATCAAAGCATTTAAAACATGTTCGATTCTAATCCTAAAGTTCTGGTCGTGTCTCTTGGCTGCTCCAATGAAGGCACACACTAAACCCTAGGTCTAGATGAGTATTTATATGATTTTGAAAGCTTAGGGTTTTGTAAGGGTAAAAATGTATTTTCTTGTTCAATGCAGGACAAGAGGCGGCGTAGGAAGGTTCTGGAACGTGGTGAAGGCTTGGACTGGGCTGCCGTGATGGTTGCTGGTCAGGCCTTCAATAAAAGCCCATTGGCTGGATGCTTCTCCTTACGATCGGTTTATAACACATCTCGGTAAATCGGGCATATCTTCCTGATGAGTGAACGGATTTACTTGATTTAACTTCGAGGAGAAAGATGACTATTCCAGATTTCCATAGACACCAACCACGTCAAAATGTAACTTGTGGAAAATCTTCAAAAGTGGCCCGTACTGTAAAGCTATGAATCTGTCCTAAAACGTATTTTTCTTGTCTTTTGGTTTTTTTTTTTTTATAAAACCTTTAAAACCTTCTTGAAACCTAAAATACTTGATAATAGACATTAAAACCTTGAAATCATGTCAAAATCTTCCTAAATGAATACTAAAACTATAGCTCAAATGGGTAAAATAATGATGTTATCAACTCCTCCAGACTTAGACTTTGCTTGTCCTCAAGCAAACAATCAAAGTAAATCATGGAAGTTTTGAAAATCACAGGAATTCACTTATCTTTGGGAATGTCTTCTTTGCACTCTTCTTCGCCTTGACATTTGTAATCATCCATGAGAATCATCAACGCTCCATGATCCCACAATTCTTCGGAGTTTCCCGAATCTCCATTGTTATCTCTTTACATAAATTAAAGCAATAATAGAAAGTGAAATCTTACCAAGGGAAAATCAATCAAAGGCTTGTCGACTCTCGTCAAGCCAAGAATTTCTTCATATGATTCCTTTCCTCTCCCTTTTCTCACTTCCAAGGAATCTATTTTTCCTTAATTTTCTAGGGTATCATTTTTTTTATAGATCCCTTGCTCTTTGTTTTTTTTTATTGGACAGGCTTCCATGAAATCCAAAGTATGTACGGGTTTACGCGACATCCCTTGGCTCACTTCTTTGCTACCTATATCATTATTCTTTTCTCTTTTTTTTTTCTTTTCTTTTCTTTTTCTCTTTTTTTTTAGAGTTACGAAGGGAAGAGAGAGAGGAACATACTTTTGAAGAAGTGCAATGTCTTGTGTGGCTTGAATGTAGAGATCTAGTACAATGTATACCAATTCCCAGGGCTTGATAATTCAGTCCGGTTTAGGTCTTATAAAAGTGAGAGACAACGTTAGATTATCCGAATATCCATTGAATAGGGAATTTGGGGATTGTTGAGTCGGCTCACAGTCTTTCCAAACTTTGGTTCTGTTGTCAAGCATAATCAAGAGTCATAAGAGCGTTAATCCAAATCAAATAAACCATTAGAATAAGATCAGAATCCCCTACTAGTTTTGACTCAATAAAAAAAAAAATGTGACTCGATAAAAACGTCAAAATTATTGATGTAAAAAGTGGAAAAAGGTCTCAAGTCAACAGAATAGAAAGTAGCATTAGTATAGAATGAAACATCCTTCCTCCAGACTTAAATCACATTGTCCTCGGTGGGAAAAAAGAAAGAGTTCAGGATTAAAAATTATAAGAAAAAGTTTAGGGTTTAATAACAATGTCACCTTGATGGAGTGATGTTGTGTTGACTCTTAGACGTTTTCAGGTTCCCCAAAAATTGTCTAGAGGTCGGCTATGGAATGAAAATGTGGTGACTAACCGTTTGTATTTCCTTTGATTGCTTGACATCTAAAATGAACTAGGCTAAGTCCAATCGAATTATGTTTGATATATCTCTATAAATGCATCCTCCTTGAAACAAAAACCTAAAATCATCAATAATAATGATAAAATAAAAATAACAAAAACATACCTAAGTGATCGAATGGTGATGGTTGGTGGTAGGATGGTGGCGGGTTCGGAGTTGTCTCGCGGTACACGGATGAACGGTCACGGACATCAGCAAATGGTACGGTGGGCATAGTACGCGTTACATAGGACATGATACGCGGTACATAGGTCGTGGTGCGTGGGACATGGCATCGGCTGCGGTTGGTTTGGCTGGTAGGGACTCTCAGCATCGATCACATGAGGATTGTGATTGATCAGTTGCCTTTGGCTTGCTTCGGACATGTTGAACATGGCCGGTCAGTAGGTGGTACTTGCCACTAGTCATAGTGTGTTGCCAATCCATGGACCTTCTTCTTCTTTCGTTTTTTTTGCTTTTCTATTATTTTTTTTTTTGTGTTTATTTAATATAAAAATTGAAACTAAAATGCAAAAATATTAAAAATAAAAGAAAATAAATCCTAAAAATAAAAACTTACTAGACATGGGTTGCCTCCCAAGAAGCACGCTTGTTTAACGTCGTTGGCTCTACGTTAGCTCGCTTTCTCAAGCAGGGTGAGGAGAGTCAGTTGTCCTTAGACAAGCTCTCTTGGATCTTTCTCCAATGTAGGCATCAGGTGGATCCTTAAGTTCGTCTTCTTCTCTTGTTTCAGCTATACACTTTGCGGTTGGCAGCTCCGCTTCTCCTTCTTTAAGTTCTTGTAGTAGTGGAGCCTCGAATGTGGTAATAGCAAAACAAACCTTTGTGAGGTTTACTCCTTCTTCTTCTCGAGAGAGCTTAAGTGAGTTGGGGTTGAAACCTTCGGTTTCCATGGAAACTTGTAGCTTGTCTCCCACGGAATTCTCTTGTGTTTTTGTAAAAGATAATTTTCCTTTTTCTACAAGGAAACATGAATGTTTTCCTTTTTTGTCAAGGGTTTCCTTTTCTTCTCCTTCTTCCTCCTCGGATCAAATTTCTTCTTCCTTGCGTCCAGCAACATGTGAGGTGAGGTTCTCAATCTTAGCAGCAAGATCTTGGTTCTTCTCCTTTAGTTCCGATCCAATCTTCTTAAGTAGCCTGTGGCTCTCCTTTGTGAATATGTCAACTTTTTGGATAAGACTTCTCCAAATCGTTTTTGTCCAAAGTCGAGACCAAACATCTTCCTCTCACCTTCATAGGCTTGGTTCTAAAGCTTCTCCACACGCCTCCTTGTGTCTAAATCCTTGTTGAACAAAACTCTATACTTGGACTCATGGTCCTTTGTTAATTCTGAAACTTCATTGGCCAATTCTCTAATGTTTATAGCATTGTCTTGAGCACTCTTGAGATGTGTCTCTTGCTCTTCCTAAAGGTTATGGAACCTTCTCTCCATGGTTGCAGCATTTTTAAAATTTTGTTCCTCCAATCTTTGAACTCGAATAGAAATCTCATCGATCTTTCCCAAAAGAATAGAATTGATTTTGTCAATCTTCTCATGCAGCATCTTCATAGTCTCATCTTGAAGATCTGACAACTGAATTATTAGGTTCACCATCCTTTCTTCTTCAGCTTTTTGTTGTGTAGACACAGAAAAATTGTCTTTATAAACATCATATGGTGCTGGAGATGGTCGGGTTCTAGGGTTACCTTGGTAGATAGCTTCTTCTTGATGTTGAAATTGTTGAAAATTGTGGTTTTCAGGAACTTCTTCGTTACGGATCCGAAATGTCATGCAACAGTAGAAGTCTTTGAGCTCTTCTTCCCCATCTTCTTTAGTAGATGATAGATCATAAGACTCATCATTCTCTATTGGCAAATCTTCATATTGGTTCTCTATGGATTTTTCTTCAAAGTAAGCATCTCCACCATCAGTTTGGTAGTATTCTTCTCTAGTCCACTCCTTGGACTTGTTAGGATCGGTTGGATACTCATGTGAGGCTCCATATCCTTCTACTTTCAACTCTAGGCGGCTCTCAATGGTGTCAATGGTGTATCCTATGTTGATAAGCTTCGTTCCTTGATCTTGTATATCCTCCATATGGTTTAATACTTGATTGTTGATAGCATTGATTTGTTCCTCCAAGCGTGTAACGTCTTTGGTGATAGTCTCGAACTTAGCTCCAAATTCGATACTCAACATATCCAATTTAGCATTTAGAACTTTGTCAGCCTCCTCTTGACTTGATATAAGTTCTTCCATCATCTTCATGAGCTTGTTTTCGGTGTGAGAGCTCCTTGAAGTGATTGGTTTTCGAGTGTCATAGAAAAAGTTTTCATTGACATCGACATTTATGACTTCATGCGGATCAAGGTATTGGTCCGTTGCAAAGCATGGCACGTCTATGTGGTACGGCGTGTATGAATGGACAGATGGGTCATACGGTGAGTAACTGGTCCCATAAGTGCTCGGCCTTGAGATGGTCGAGTAAGTGAGCGGCGACAAGGGCGCCTAATAGGTGGTACATCGGCTGGTCGAGAGTGACCATGGCATGGACCATGCAGCGAGTGACCTTGCGGACCCGATGTGTCTCCGTCCATGGCTTGGTAATGTGACATGAGTTGTGCGATTGTGAGATTCTGAAAATCTCCTGGGAGAGCGTCGAGGTTCATCCTCAAGGTCTCCTAAAACAAGTGAAAATCAAAAAGAAAAAATTAAAAAGCAAGGCGTCCTAGACGTTACTCTAGTTTAGACTCTTGTAAACAACAATCTCTCCCTGGAAGCGGCGCCAAAAAACTTTGATGTGTGTGGTTTTTCACTCCAAATCTTTTACCTTAAAAAGATCACACGACGGCTGAAAGTGCACAGCTAATCGGTAGTAGTATTTAAGGATCGATCTCAGAGAGAGAGAGTTGTTGTTTAACGGGATCCGACGGAAGTAAGTATAGCTAGGATTCAATAAAATGGGGGGTTTTGGTTGTCACAATCGTAACTAAGCAAATAAACGTAAATAAAAAGCAAGTAAAATAAATGAGACAAGAGTTGGGCTTCAAGGGGAATCGCAGGGGATCAATGATCTATCTATCTAGGAAAGTTTAGGATTAGTTTGTTTATCTAAGACTCAGACTACGAAACACGAATGAACCGTTAACTTATAGGTCACAAGCTAACCATCTAAGATCCCTATACTCCGTTATTCAACTGTCGCAGGCAACGACACATAGATCAAAGCATTTAAAACAGGTTTGATTATAATCTATGAAGTTCCATAGGTAAGTGGTATGTGCTTCCTATGACACGACACACATCTAAGCTAGGTCAAACACACATGCAAGTTTTTGGAGACGCAAACACACATTAGATCATAGTTAGTTCATGAGGCTAACTTAAAGCATTAAGCAAATACTTAGAATTAAAGCATTAAACAAATACTTAGAATTAAAGTATAGAATAAATTGAATATAAATCTAAAAAACCCTAAAATTTGCCACCTAAACTAAGAACACTACTCTAGCATATTGAAGGGAATCATCAAAGCTAGGTTGAATAAACTCATAAACATAAAAGAATAAATAGAGAAAAGGGTTTTAGATATTACTTCAATGGTTGTAAACAAAGTTGTAGGATCTTCTCCTTTATGAAAATTAGAACAAACGATTGAACAAAGATAGAGAAAAAGTTGGTGGATTTTCAAAGCTTCGAGAGAGGGACAAGAGAGAGCTTCTGGTCGTTGGCTGCTCCTCTGGTCGTGTCTCTTGGCTGCTCCGGAGGCTCGATGAAGGCACACACTAAACCCTATAGCTAGGTCTAGATGAGTATTTATATGGTTTTGAAAGCTTAGGGTTTTGTAAGGGTAAAAATGTCTTTTCTTGTTGAGTGCAGGACAAGAGGCGGCGTAGGAAGGTTCTGGAACGTGGTGAAGGCTTGGACTGGGCCGCCGTGATGGTTGCTGGTCATGCCTTCAATAAAAGCCCATCGGCTGGATGCTTCTCCTTACGTCAGTTTATAACACATTTCGGTAAATCGGGCATATCTTCCTGATAGTTGAACGGATTGACTTGATTTAACTTCGAGGAGAAAGATGACTCTTCTAGATTTCCATAGACACCAACCACGTCAAAATCTGAGCTCTGGAAGATCTTCAAAAGTGGCCCGTACGGTAAAGCTCTGAATCTGTCCTGAAATGTATTTTCCTTGTCTTTTGGTTTTTTTTGCTATAAAACCTGTAAAACCTTCTTCAAACCAAAAATACTTGATAATAGACATTCAAGTATTGAAATCATGTCAAACTCTTCCTAAATGCATACTAAAACTATAGCTAAAATGGCTAAAATAATGATGTTATCACTAGTCACCTAACTAACATGACTAAACAATGCAAGCAACATAACAGTAATACAACAAACAATCACAACAGAAAATCACACAAGACTACTACTAAAACAATTCTAAGTAATATTACCTAACCTCAAGCTAAATAGATAAATAAATAATTCAATAACTAACTAACTAATAAATAAATAAGTAACTGATATAATAAATCAATAAATATTTAACCAAATATTAAATACTAAAAAAATAAAATAAAATAAAATAAAACTTAATCGCGTGCTACCATAAATTTACCGGAACTCACAGAACTTAGGCGGGTGGCTAAAGGTTTCTCCGAGAGCTTCCTTCGCAAGCTAGCACTACTAGGGAGCTTTAGAGGTTTTTGGGTGGGAACAAAGAATGATGGACGAGGGGGTAAGGGTATTTATAGGGTCGGTTTTAGGATTGGATAAGCATTGCTAACGGATAAGATAAGATCAACAATCGGATAAGCTTTGGCGAATGGACAAGCTTAAGGGTACGGATCAATCACGAATTGCACACGACGGAGGGGCCATCCTTATACACAAAATGAGGCGGCTATCCCTCTTAAGCAGCTAACTTGACCTTCCAGTGACCATCCATTCCACTCTCATGCAGTACATGACAGTACCGAAAGAATTTCCGACCATCAAACATAACTTTCTGATCCTTATCAAATTAATCCTAAATATAACGGTCAAAGTCTAGTTCTAACTTACCTAAGAAGGCCTAAGTCACTAGTCATGCTTGGAAACTTGACTTGAGTTGCCGATGGTTGGCTGGACTCCTTGTTGAGAAAATGTACTAAAGTTGGGTCGAACATTACCATGCCAGTTTGATTGTCCAGACATAGTCTTGGTGTGGTGCATTAAAGTGTTGTGGTGAAGATGTTAAAAAATATCATTTTTCCTAGATATGGAATTCCTAGAGTAGTGATCAGTGAAAAGAGAACTCATTTCATTAACAAGGTGTTTGAAGGCTTGTTATGCAAGTATGGGGTCAAACACAAGGTAGCTACCGCTTACCACCCCCAAAATAGCGGGCAAGTTGAGGTGAGCAATAGAAAACTCAAGGAAAACTTAGCTAGGATCGTGGGTATCACAAGGAAGTATTGTGCGCTCAAGCTTGACGATGCGCTATTGGCATACAAGACTGCTTGCAAAATCCCTATTGGGATAACCCCATTCAAGCTCTGGAAAGAAGTATCACCTCCCGGTAGAAGTTGAGTATAAGGATGTCTGGGCTAATAAGCTTCTGAACCTTGATATCAAAACCGCCCAAAAAAGAGAACAATAGATCTCCACGAACGCGATGAAATAAGACTAGAGGCATATGACAATTCCAAGATATGCAAGGAAAAAATCAAATCCTTTCATTATACAAAAATTCTGAAAAAAAATATCTTAAGGCTGGTGACAAGGTGCTAATGGTCAACTCTAAGCTTAGACTTGTTTCCTGGAAGCTCAAATCAAGATGGTCAGGACCCTTCAAAATTAAAGAAGTTTTACCTTATGTGGCAGTAACCTTAATAGGGAAGGATGGATATGAGTTTACTGTGAATGGCCAAAGGCTGAAGAAATAAATGGCAAATGAAGACATTTAAGAGGGGTCGTCCATTTCCCTCGTTGATCCTACCTCGGTTTGATTAGGCCCTAAGTTAAGTTTAGTGACTTTAAACAAGCTCGCTCGGAAGAAAGTCCCAATGTTATCCTTGTGAATATATGTTAGGATTTGAGTGCTTTTGATAGGTCTTCTTTCATGTCTATGTCTCACAGGAATAAATTAAAGGAAGAATTAGGTCAGGATAGCGCTATCTGATGCCTTATCCGAGCATGTACTCTGGCGACCACTCGGGTCCTTACCCCCACCCTTATCCATTTCCGAATCATATGTCTTACCCGATGGGATATCCGATGCCCTACCCAGTCTATCACACCCACTGAAGCTGATAACGAGCCTGGGTACACCTTGGAGAACATGTAAGCTTTTGCGGCTTCTTTCTCACCAACCCATGAGGTACCACTTTCATCCATACAATTGTTTATACCATTGCATTGTAATTTGTTTCTTTTTTGTGATTCTTGGATTCCTTTTTAGACTTTTATTTACACAAGGGACTGTGTAATTTAAGTTTGGGGGAGGGTCTAAGAATATATATAACATTTTGTTTTATTTTCTTATTTCAAATTTTTACATTTATTCATTTGAGTCTACATATATTTTCATAGAAAACCCCCAAAAATTTTAAAACATTTAAAACAGTTGTGTTAAAAAAATTAAAAAAAGAGTGTTCATGTAGTTACATTTGCATGAAAGGACTGAGTTTAGATTGTTTCGCATAGGATTGTTTGCATATGCATTGTGGATTATGAAGACTATAGCATTGTAAACTCGCTGATGGACTAGGATAAATTTAATGCTCTCGTTATTAGCTGTCTAATGCTTGTTGATTGAGTTTGAAAAGTAGAACTGAACCACATCTTGAATACTTATTTCTGCATTTCAAACTTAGTCAAAGCATGCTGTGATTTGATGTCATTCCAATCTTGACTAATAATTATGTTGTAATGCATTGAAATTAAACTCATGAACACAACACACATACTTGTATTATCTTTTTTCTTTTTACCACCCTTGTTAATCCAAGTAGCTGATTCCCATTATTAGAACAGTTCACCCCACCTTGAACCTTACCCTTCATTCAAGCCATTGCTATTCTTTGAGTGTTAGACCTTTTTTGGATTGAGCTTGGTAGAAAGTGTTAGTATAACATCCACGAACCAGATTATGGGTTTTGGGGATGGGTGTCGATCGACACCAAGGGTAGTGTCGGTCGACACTAGCAATTTTTTGTTTGACCCGATTGAGTTATTTTGTCTATTTGGGTCGGTTTGGTTTAAGTGGATTTCCCAACCCAAGGTATTTAAATGACATTTTGTTGTTTTACGCGAGCCACGGGAAGGAAACCTCGTTAGGGATAGGGCTCACACATGTTCAGGATTGTTTGCTCTAGGGAAAGTTGGTCCTGAACGGCTCTTGGGGGGGGGGGACTTTAGTTCTCCTAGTACTGCAATATTCTGAGACTTTGTGGCTTGAGAGTATGGTTGGTATATCGACTTCGGATGACGATCTGGGGACGCGCTGTAGGAGGGCAACCCGAGAGACGAATATTGGACTTTCTTATATATTATGGCATGCGGGCTTAGGCCTGATGAGGAGACAATGAAACTCAAGGTCGAGACCTTTGAGTAAAGGAAAGTCCATATGTCGAGAGCAAAATAATACCTGGAATCTAAGTCTATTGCCTAGAGGTGACCTTCGTAGATCGGTCGGAGGAAGTGTGGGCTGTGGAGACGGTTGCACGGGAGTTCTTGGTTGATGGTTGTTTGAGATTTGAGGATGAATCTATGTTGGTAGGGGAGAATTGTAACATCCGCGAAACAAATTATGGATTTTTTGGATGGTTGTCGATCGACACCAAGGGTGGTGTCGGTCGACACCAGGAATTTATGGTTCGACCCGATTGATTTATTTTGTCGATTTGGGTCGGTTTGGTCTAAGTGGATTTCCCAAATCAAGGTATTTACACGAGAAGTCGCGTAAAGGAGAGTCATTCGCCTTTTGAGAGAGAAACGGAGAGAATGAGAGCGTTCTTGGGAGATTTTGGAGTATAGTGCTTTTCCTTGGAGATCCTTCTGTGGAAGGGAAGATCCAGGGCTAGAGACATGTTAGGAGGATTGCTTGGGTGTTGGATTCATCAGTTTGGGTCAGAAACTTCCTACAAAGAATTGAGTGTATGACCATGGCTGATCTAAGCCTGAGATTTCCTTTTGTCTTGCTTATTTTGTGTTGTTGTTGTGTTTTTCTTCCTGGTTATGGTTTCTATAGGGTTCCTATGGATTCATATGGCGTTTGATCGAATTTTGGACTGATTGGAGGTGATGGGATTCGAGATTCGACTCTCGACTTCGAGCAGATTGCCTCTGCGGAGTTAGTGTTGACCGACACCAGGTGGGTGCCGGTCAAAACCATGGAGCAGTATCTATAGACACTGTGGGGTAGTGTCGGTCGACAACAGTAGCCTGTGTCGGTCGACACCTCCCTTCCAGCGAGCAGCGGATACTTGTTTTCCCTGGTTTGTGTGTTTGTTTGTTGATGGTTTGACATTGGAATCACAGTTGCTTGTGTGTATAGCCCAGTAGATGGGAGTATTGTCTCACTGAGTGTTTATAAAATACTCATGCATCTCAATTTGTGTTTGTGGTGCAGGTAAAGGCAAAGTGTGATCGTGGAATCAAGGCAATGAAGAGGAGGATGTTCTAGTGGCTCGATTGGTTGTTGAGTCCTTAGAATGTTGTCTAGGACTGCTGGTTCCTTGATTTATATTGGATTTGTTTATTGGTTTAATTGTTATGGAATTAATACTGGATATTTGGTTATTGTTTAATTCTTGGTTTAATGGTATTGTTTATGTTATCCGCTGTTGTATGTTTGTAGTTAGGTATGTAGTGGGTATGGGACCACTAGTTAATTAATATTAAAAAAAACGGGTCGGATCGTTTCAGTTAGATTTGAGCCGACAAGAATATGATCCTATGTTGCTCTAGTCCGTGTTATCCAGACTAGATAGGACTAGGTGGGCACTTGTTTCTAGGATTTGAGAGTTTTTGGTTTTAAAAGAAAAGAAAAAAAAATAGGAAACAAAAGGGTACAAAGTCATTAGGAAAAAAGGAGTGATCAAAAGTAAAAAAGTTCTGGTAAAAGATTTGGGAGAATACAAAGTAAAAAAAAAGTTCGTTCTAAGGAAAGAAAAAGAAAAGAATTTAGAACCATAGTTTGATAAGAATCTCAAGCCGCTAGAAGACTTCAAAAAGAAAGAAGACCTCCTAAAGACAAGCTCAAGAGAAGGAATGGGTTTAGAAAAGCTAAAGTGTAGAAATTAGACAATTCCTGGGTGTAGACTAGGGATGATCAATACTGATATATGTACCTTTGGGTAGATGGGATCCTATTCTTGTATGCATCTATTGGAGCTTACCTTTAGCATTTTTCTAAAACTCAATCCATTTTTGTTGAGAGAAACCAGTTTTTAAAAGATAAACCCTTTGAAAAAGAGACCACCTTTGTCTCTAAAACCTCTACCCTAGCCAAATGAGTTTGATGACAATGCATAGCTAGATTCATGGTTTTCTGCTAATGAATGTTAAAGGGAATGAAAAATCTGAATGCATGTGTAGATTAAGGATAGAATCAGGTTTTTTTTTGTGATTTGTGTGGCCAAAGTTCTTATGTAGACTCCTTCACCATGAATCTTAGAGTTAATAACTTGGACATTGAATTTAACGAATCAATCAGTAAGTTTTAGCTTTGAGTCCCCACTTTCAAACCTCATCCTCTTATTTGGAGGTGTTGATATCTCTCTATTTTACACTTTCTTAGGCATCTTTTTATTCATGTCTTGCATTGTTTTGAGTCTGTCCTTAGAGTTTTTAGGTTCCTAACCTTAAATATTTGCATTTAGGTTGTTTAGGGTGTTGCATTGCTGCATTGTTGCACCTTGGATAAAAACATGTGCTTTGGAGCTTAAAAAGAGCAAGAATGAGGATGGAAAAGTTTCGGCTATTACCAAGAAAGAGAGAAGGAGGAATGAGAAAAAGAGGAGTAACTTGCGGCCACCACCTGCACTGAGAACCAATGTAACATTTCTTAAGCTTTGTTAGGATTTTTTTTTCTTTCTGTCTTGTACTTCTTCTACTTTTGATTTATGTATTGCATTTGCTTCTTTTCATTATATCGATTACTTTTATTTCCAACATTTTTGTTAAGCAATTCTTATTCATTTCTGAGTTTACGTAGATTGCCATTAAATCTAAGTAGTGAACTAAAGTTTCTAAAGATGGGATAGGCTAGTTGGCGTTCTTAATCGATTAGGATGTTGTAGATTGATTTTTTAATGAAATGGGGGGGGGGGG
>NC_025701.1:26230848-26236412 GCF_000633955.1 Camelina sativa
GGGGGGGGGGGTAGCGAGAGCCACCACCTGAACTGAGAGCCAATGTTACGTTTCTTAAGCTTTGTTAGGATTTTTTTTTTCTGTTTTGTACTTCTTCTACTTTTGGTTATGTATTGCATTTGCTTCTTTTCATTATATTGATTACTTTTATTTCCAACATTTCTCTTAAGCAATTCTTATTCATTTCTGAGTTTATGTAGATTGCCATTAAATCTAAGTAGTGAACTAAAGTTTCTAAAGATGGGATAGGCTAGTAGGCGTTCTTAATCGATTAGGATTTTGTAGATTGATTTTTTAATGAAATTTCCCGTCTGGATTAGTGTTCTTAATGCTAATTTCGAACTGAGAGGTTGAGATTAGATCTTAGATATTTCCACCCCAAGAGGTGCTTGATGAAATGCCAGAATTAACTAATGCCAGATATTTGCTCACTTCGCCTAAAAGATTAGATGTGTAAGGAGTTTATTGACATGAATGAACTGATTCTTATTGCATGTTTGATTATATTTCTCCAATGAGAGTTGGGTAAGGGAGTAATAAATTCAGAGTAGCTTCTGCCAAGAGATTGGATTAGTTATAGATTTGATGTTCATTGTCGAGGAAATAGCTTGATTGCGGCTTGTAAAACATTCTAAGTTGATTAAGGATACCTATGAACCAATTACTCCATCCTTACGAGCTTTTGTATCTTCATTTTTACAACTTATTATCAACTTGATCCAACCCGATCATGTACTCAATTGGTTGATCGTGTGGTACTTTGAGTTGTTCTTGAATTTTGTTCTTATTTGCTTATCACCTGACCATGGTACACGATTGCATCGTGTACCATGGTCGAGTAGTTCTTAGTTTCTATTATCTGTTCTATGTTCACCTTATGTTGTTAGCATATACACCTGTTATTGCTTGGCTTGACTTGCGTGTTCTTGATTGCATCTTATCTACTAGCATAACAACCATTTAGATTGATAACCCTTTTTACTGCAACTGCATAAGGGAATTGATACCCTGGTGTAAAAAGCCTATTATCAATGACTCTACACCATTGAGACTAGTAGTCTCATATTGTGATGTGGGTTCCACACCATCATCAATCTCAGACACCTAATCATTGACGACAGTTAATGAGGCAGATGCCATTGCAACTCATTATTAGTTATATGGTGGTCGCTCACATACCTTTGTCATTTCTATGTCCTCAATAGTATGAGTATGTCAGGAGTTCATATACGAAGCAGGATGGAGTCTAAGGGTGATGCCAATGTGGCATTGGTGTAGCTAGTATGGTGGCTGTCGGTGGGACAACATGTTTTACGAAGGCCTGAGATGATCGGTTTGCTTATTTGTGAGGATTGTTGACTTGCGGTCATGGATGGGATGATATTCCATAGTAGGAATATGGGTGGACATGTATGACATTGCGATGTCGTACTCGGATCACGGGAGGTAGATTCTGTCGAGAGATGCTTATTGACGTTAAAGCTTATTTGCTCTAAGGACATGTGGTCATGAAAAACTCATGAGGAGATGATTAGTTCTCCTGAAGGGATGGTGGTTCCCCTAGATATCGATAGCTCAAGGGGCTGTGGCCCTGAGAGTGGCAGAGGAGATGGTGGTTCTCCTATGGAGATGAATTGTTCTCCTGAGGGGATGAATAGTTCCCCTGATATCGAGATCTTGAAGATTGTGATCTGAGAGTGAGCGTCTGAGAGTGAGATCGGTATACCTCGAAGGTGTCGACCTAAGAGTAGATGAGTTGGGAGAAAATCTTGTATATGGCGTGAATATAAGTATAGTGACTGGATGTGGATCTTAAAGTTTGATGGTGGTTCAATCTCATCAAGACTTAAGTGTGGACCTGATGGTCAGGGTTATTAGTGAGCTGTTGCGATGGTGGTGGGATGCGTTTTATGGTTAGACGGTGTTTCAGATTCGAGGACAAATCTATTGTTAGAGGGGGAGAATTGTAAGCCCCTACCCCGCAATAATAGAAGATTGGAGTTTATGTCGGCAATCGGGGTGAAGCTAATTTAATTTGAATTGGTTTTTACGCTGGTTGATTAATTAATTAAACCAATTAATGGTTTAATTAATTGTTGGTTTAACAAATTTTCTAGTTTAATCGAAACAAACAAAGGAAAAACCCTATTCGCTTGAAAACACTCTACACCTGGGGTCTTCTATTCGATCTGGGGGGTGGATGGTCGTGGCCACCAGAGGAATGATAGGGATAGTTGGTTGTGCGACTCAGTAACAAGATGAGGTGGTTTTTGGGATACATGTTTAAGTGGCTTGTTCGGGTAGATCATGGAGTGGTCAGTTGGAGGAGGAATCAGAGTCTACAAATGCAAAATGCTTGTGGAGCTGAAGTACGTTGTATGATTGTTGTTCGTGGCTGCAGAATATGAGTTTGTTTGCTCTAGCTAGTATTTGTGAAATTTTTTGTAAGTAGAGTTGCTTACGCTGGTTGTCTCGTCAGAATTATGGGGTTCCGGTGAGATCATTTCCCGTGTGTCCGATGTGAGGTTTGAGAATCCGGGTGTGGTTGTTTCAATATGAAACAATAAGTTCATTCAAGGAAGTCACCAAAATGGGAGAGAGTTATACGACAAAGGCGAAGACGAAGACAAAGACAATGAAGTTGAAGAGGAGTGAAAGGTGTAAACCAAAGGGGACTGTTACACCATATTTGAGAATAGGATGAAGACAAGAAGTGACTCTGATAACTCTCTAATTTACATGTTTTAAGCATCTTTTTTTGTCCATATTTTGCATTGTTCATACCCTTAACTTAGTATTTTTAGGTCATTAATTGTAGGAATTCACTTTTAGGCCATTTAGGGTGTTGCATTTTTGCATTTGCATATTTTCGGATGAAAACATGTGCTTAAGAGCCTTAAATGAGGGAAAACAAGGACAAACCCGAGCATGTACCCAAAGGAGCCATCAAGCTGGAAGAACAAGTCTGAACCCCAACACGATCGAGGAGGATCCAAGATCAGGAAGAACAACCCAAAGATCTACCCGAGGAGTAACCGGACCTCATCCTCGTGTACCCCATCGAGTAGACCCTCGGGCAGGTCTGGGAAGCTAGGTCAAAAGGGTTTCCATATATAAACCCCTCCTCTCCTTCCTCGCAAACAAGCACGCCACAGACCCTCAAACCAGAGAGCAAGAGCTTCTGTGAGAGAACTGAGCGACTTAAAACACTTTTCACCTTTTGTTAGATTTTATTTCATAACTTTTTATCATTTCTTTAGATTTCTATCTTGTACTCTTACTTCTCTACTCTATCGTTTATTACAATGCAATTTTCATTCGTTTATGCTTTTGTTCTTCTTGCAATGAGATCTGAGTAGTGTAGTAAAGTTTCTAGGGATGGGATAGATGATTTTGTGTCCTTGATCGGTTAGGATGTCTTAGCTTGATCGTGTATGTTAAATAGATTCCCTTCTAGGTTGGTGTTCTTAATGCTGCCAACAAACTGAGAGGGTGAGATTAGATCTAAGGTGTTTTACCACCGAGAGGTGTAGATGAGATGCTTGAATCAACCAATGCTAGAGGTTTACTCACTTAGCCTAAGAGATTAGATGAGTAAGGGGTTTACTGACATTAATGAATCGGATCTCAATGCCTGCTTGGTCATGTTTCTCCAACGAGAGTTGGGTAGGGGAGTGATCAAGGTTGATTGTTTCTATCACGAGAGTTTTTGAACAAGATTTTAGAGATTCATTGTCTAGTAAATATTTGCTTGAGGCATGTAAGACATATGTACTAGTCAAGAATACTTAGGATTCGATTACCCCATCCTTAGAAGCTTTCGTATTTTAATTGCTTGCATTTTCATTCATTACTTGATCCCTTACCCAAACAGGTACACGATCACCTGCTTTGAGTAACCCCTCGAGTTGTTCATACTTCATTTGCTTACTCGATCACCCCATCCGATCCTGTACTCGAATGCTTGCATCGAGTGCTTAGGTCATGTGGTTTCTTTGTTTATATTCTTTCCTTTAATTATTTTAGGACTGTTAGATAAAACCCCACTATTGTTTGGCTTGACTTGCATTGTTCTAATTGCATCCTTCCTGCTAGCATAAACAATCATTTGGATTGATAACACTTTGTACTACAACTGCATAGGGAATTGATACNTCGTTTATTATAATGCAATTTTTGTTCATATATGCTGTTATGTTTCTTGCTATGATTTCCGAGTAGTGTAGTAAAGTTTCTAGGGATGGGATAGATGATTTTTTTGTTCTTGATCGGTTAGGATGTCTTAGTTGATTGTATATGTTTAATAGATTTCCTTCTAGATTGGTGTTCTTAATGCTGTCAACAAACTGAGAGGGTGAGATTAGATCTAAGGTGTTTTACCACCGAGAGGTGTAGATGAGATGCTTGAATCAACCAATGCTAGAGGTTTACTCACTTAGCCTAAGAGATTAGATGAGTAAGGGGTTTACTGACATTAATGAATCGGATCTCAATGCCTGCTTGGTCATGTTTCTCCAACGAGAGTTGGGTAGGGGAGTGATCAAGGTTGATTGTTTCTATCACGAGAGTTTTTGAACAAGATTTTAGAGATTCATTGTCTAGTAAATATTTGCTTGAGGCATGTAAGACATATGTACTAGTCAAGAATACTTA
This sequence comes from Camelina sativa, assembly GCF_000633955.1. NCBI lineage: Eukaryota > Viridiplantae > Streptophyta > Magnoliopsida > Brassicales > Brassicaceae > Camelina > Camelina sativa. The sequence goes on from NC_025701.1 coordinate 26,235,502, forward strand.
GGATTCGATTACCCCATCCTTAGAAGCTTTCGTATTTTAATTGCTTGCATTTTCATTCATTACTTGATCCCTTACCCAAACAGGTACACGATCACCTGCTTTGAGTAACCCCTCGAGTTGTTCATACTTCATTTGCTTACTCGATCACCCCATCCGATCCTGTACTCGAATGCTTGCATCGAGTGCTTAGGTCATGTGGTTTCTTTGTTTATATTCTTTCCTTTAATTATTTTAGGACTGTTAGATAAAACCCCACTATTGTTTGGCTTGACTTGCATTGTTCTAATTGCATCCTTCCTGCTAGCATAAACAATCATTTGGATTGATAACACTTTGTACTACAACTGCATAGGGAATTGATACCCTTTTGAAAAACCATTTATCAATTTTGCGCCGTTGACATTTGGTTGAATTTTATTTTGCTACGTTTAGGATTTCAGCACTTGCTAGATCAAGTTCTTTTATTTATTTTGGTTCGGAATATGACTTGTTTGTTTTCGCTCTTGTTTGTTTTGAATCTCAGGTACAACCCGAGCACCCACCCGACCCGTCACTCGATCACCTGATCGGGTTGACCCTCGTGTACACACTCGGTCATCTACTTGTGCATGCAAACACGATCCAGAGGTAGCCAAAAATTGAGTCCTTTCATAGACAACATCGACAGACCAAGACTACTCAGACAACAACAAGTTCAACAACCGCAACCAGCAATCATTGAGGAGATAATGAACAATCAGAACGGTCCACCAGCTCCTCAAGCAAGGACCAACATAGGAGCAGGAGATGCTCCATCTACTCACACTCAAAGGAATGTCGTTGTGCCACCTGCTGTCCAGAACAACAATTTTGAGATCAAGAGTAGTCTCATCCAGATGATACAGAGTAACAAGTTTCATGGACTGCCAATG
>NC_025701.1:26240089-26248176 GCF_000633955.1 Camelina sativa
ATGCTTGAATCAACCAATGCTAGAGGTTTACTCACTTAGCCTAAGAGATTAGATGAGTAAGGGGTTTACTGACATTAATGAATCGGATCTCAATGCCTGCTTGGTCATGTTTCTCCAACGAGAGTTGGGTAGGGGAGTGATCAAGGTTGATTGTTTCTATCACGAGAGTTTTTGAACAAGATTTTAGAGATTCATTGTCTAGTAAATATTTGCTTGAGGCATGTAAGACATATGTACTAGTCAAGAATACTTAGGATTCGATTACCCCATCCTTAGAAGCTTTCGTATTTTAATTGCTTGCATTTTCATTCATTACTTGATCCCTTACCCAAACAGGTACACGATCACCTGCTTTGAGTAACCCCTCGAGTTGTTCATACTTCATTTGCTTACTCGATCACCCCATCCGATCCTGTACTCGAATGCTTGCATCGAGTGCTTAGGTCATGTGGTTTCTTTGTTTATATTCTTTCCTTTAATTATTTTAGGACTGTTAGATAAAACCCCACTATTGTTTGGCTTGACTTGCATTGTTCTAATTGCATCCTTCCTGCTAGCATAAACAATCATTTGGATTGATAACACTTTGTACTACAACTGCATAGGGAATTGATACCCTTTTGAAAAACCATTTATCAATTTTGCGCCGTTGACATTTGGTTGAATTTTATTTTGCTACGTTTAGGATTTCAGCACTTGCTAGATCAAGTTCTTTTATTTATTTTGGTTCGGAATATGACTTGTTTGTTTTCGCTCTTGTTTGTTTTGAATCTCAGGTACAACCCGAGCACCCACCCGACCCGTCACTCGATCACCTGATCGGGTTGACCCTCGTGTACACACTCGGTCATCTACTTGTGCATGCAAACACGATCCAGAGGTAGCCAAAAATTGAGTCCTTTCATAGACAACATCGACAGACCAAGACTACTCAGACAACAACAAGTTCAACAACCGCAACCAGCAATCATTGAGGAGATAATGAACAATCAGAACGGTCCACCAGCTCCTCAAGCAAGGACCAACATAGGAGCAGGAGATGCTCCATCTACTCACACTCAAAGGAATGTCGTTGTGCCACCTGCTGTCCAGAACAACAATTTTGAGATCAAGAGTAGTCTCATCCAGATGATACAGAGTAACAAGTTTCATGGACTGCCAATGGAGGACCCATTGGATCATCTGGATGAATTCGATAGGCTCTGTAGCCTCACCAAGATAAATGGAGTTAGTGAGGATGGATTCAAACTCCGGCTTTTCCCATTCTCTTTGGGAGACAAAGCACACATCTGGGAGAAATCACTCCCCAAGGAGTCCATCACCACTTGGGAAGCATGCAAGAAGGCATTCTTGGCCAAATTCTTCTCCAACTCCAGAACCGCAAGGCTGAGAAATGACATTTCCGGCTTTGTTTAGAAGAACAATGAGACGTTCAGTGAAGGTTGGCAACATTTCAAGGGATACACTACAAGATGTCCTCATCATTGCTGAATACACTTTACAGAGGAGTGGTCCCCAAGATACGGATGTTGCTAGACACTGCAAGCAAAGGTAACTTCCTCAACAAGGATGTTGATGAAGGTTGGGACCTAGTGGAGAACTTGGCCCAATCTGATGGCAATTACAATGAGGAGTATGATCGCAATGTGCAATCTACTGGAGAGGAAGACACCAAGTACAAGAGGGACATGAAAGCCCTCAATGACAAGCTCGACTAGCTCCTCAACCATCAGCAGCATGTTCATGCAATATCAGAGGAAGAGCAGTTTTTACAACAAGATGGGGAGACTGTACAAATGGAGGATGTTAACTACATCAACAACCAAGGAGGTTACAACAAAGGGTACAACAATTACAAGCCGAATCCGAATCTGTCCTACCGGAACCTGAATGTTGCCAATCCTCAGGACCAAACCTAACCATCTGTAGTTCAAGGGAACCAGGTCCAACAGAAGCTTTTTGTTCAGTACAATTAAGGTTATTCCCCTAAGCAGCAGTACTCTGGAAACTACAACCAACCACCTGGATTCCAACAACATCAAGGCCCGCAGAATCAATCACACAAAGCTAAACTACGCGGCCTACTACAGCAGATGATTCAGAATCAGACTTCGGCTTCTATGGACACCGCAAAACATTTTGCGGAGATGAGAAACAAGATCGACCCAGGATACTATGATTTGAACGCCAAGTACGAATCGCTCAATACTAAGCTAGGATACCTAGAGGGTCACCACAACAACCAACCAGCTCCAAAGATCAACCAGCTCCCAGGTAAAGCTGTTCAGAACCCTAAGGATTATGCCACTGCCCAAGCCATCTTCCTTGATGATGACTATGAGGATTACCTCACTGAGGACAGTGATGTTCAAGACGGGGAGGATATGGATCACTATGGGTTAAACGAGGCCAAGTACTACATATCCGAGTATGAACCCGAGCCTTCACCCAAGGAGACTGATCAAGTTGATGATCGAGCACTGGTTCGAGAATCACAAATCAAAGAACCACCCGAGGCTGAACCCGATGACCTACCCGATGATAGTAATCGGATGATACATCGAGTAGATGTTGAGATGAGAGATCAGCCTCAATTACCTGTAGCAGCAGAAGGGGAGCTAGAGGAAAGGTTCAATGCTGCACTTGACATCCAACTGGAGGCGCTTGCAGAGCGTATGGCCAAGCGTAAAGCTCCACCACCTAAGTTTTTACCACCACACAAACTTCGAGAGGAATCTGCCAAGGAGGCAGCTCGGCTGGAGAATGAGGTTAAGGAGGCTGTCAAGGAGATTGGGTTTGAGATTCTCAAGAGTGGAGTGTGCTTAGATCCTGAGCTGCGAATCGAGAAAAAATTGGAGGATCCTGGCTCTTTTACTTTGCCATGCTCGATAGGACTTCAGATTTTCAAGAATTTCTTGTGCGGCCTTGGAGCTTCAGTTAGCATTATACCACTGTCAATTGCCAACAAGATGGGTTTCACCAGCTTTAAACCAAGTAGCATGTATCTGGTTCTAGTTGATAGAACAGTCAAACATCCTATTGGGATCCTAGAAAGCTTGCCACTCAGGATTGGAAGAGTGGAGGTCCCTACTGATTTCATGATCCTTGATATGGATAAGGAACCAAACAATCCACTAATCCTAGGAAGACCATTCTTGGCAACAGTAGATGATGTGATTGAGGTAAAGCAAGGCAAGATCAGAATTGAGCATGGGGAGCACTTCAAGATGGAGTTTCATGTCAAGAACGGAATTAAGAGGCCAACCATTGATGGTCAAGCTTTTTCCACTAAGACAAAGCAGAGAAAAGTCAAACATCTTCAAGAAGTCAACACCACATTTGCTTTGGAACCTGGACAAGACCTGGAGAATCAATTGAACCAGCTTGCTATAGTGGAGAGGATTCCAGAACCTCTCCCTCCTGGATCCCATGCTTGAAGAGCATGAAGAGTCAAGCTTAGTGACTTAAAACAAGCTCACTTGGGAGGAAGTCCCAAAGGTATATTTTATTTTATTTTAATTCTGATTTATTTGTTTTATCTTGCTTTCTATTTTTGCATATTTGTTTATAAAAAAAAAGGAAAAGTGAAAAAAGGAAAATTGAGGAACCCGAGGGTCAACCCGACACCGTACTCGACGCGCCTGATCGTGTCCCTGCTCGGGTGGCGAGTGGAGTCCAAATTCCGCAAGCAAAGCCCACTCTCGGTGAAGCCCATACCACTAACCCTACCTTATTTAAGGGTTTTGAACTCTTCTCCCTCAGCAGCACCGATAAGTCTTTCTACCCTAGAGCTTTTTGTTTTCCTACATTCTATTCTCTCTCAAAGACTCGAGTGATCTTTGATTTTCTTTGGGAACTAACTCTATTAATCTCGAAGTTTAGCCTTTTTCTTCTCAAGGATTCGACAATGGAACCACACACGAAAACCTACCAAAGGAAGGGAAGAAGATCAACCTCCGCCGCTGCTACAATCAGAGGTGATGCCACCAAATTTCAAGAATCCCAAGGAAGAGGAAACGTTCCGCATTCCCAACCGCTGGCTGGACGTTTTGCTTCCCCAACCCGATGCTCAACCCGATCTGCCACCCGATCCGGTGCTCAAGCAACCGATCGTGTAGACCATCGAGTTCGCTCACCAAGTCTGATGGCGAGTGCTGTTCGCCGATCTCCTCCACGTAGAGACCTGTCTACGTCCGAGAGAACTGTTATCGACCCTATGGAGGTCGACTCTGATGCTGGTGGAGGAGAGAAAGGGGAGATCCAAACATCTCAGTCAAGGAGCATAGCCGCGGTTGCAAGAGGAAAGAGGCCAGCTTCTGAGAAGGCTGAGAGGGTAGCTGAGAGAGCAGCTGAGGAAGAGGATCGAGATACAGAGGAGGAGAACCGTGAGTGAGAGGAGGAACATAGAGAAAGAACACGCCAAGCCTCGCGGAGGCTGAAGCAGAAGGACATGGAGACTCCGGAAAAACTTTTCAAGGTTTTCCGTGAGATGAGCTTTGTTGGTACCCGCTACCCTCACCGTGAGACGATGAAGCAGTTGGGCATCACTAGAGATGTCGAGTTCCTGTTCGACATGTGCCACCTGGGCCATATGATGCGAGCACACCTTGAAGCTTATGAGGAGGAGACGGTCCACTTTCTCTCCACACTTCGGTTGCACTACTTTGAGGATCACCCGACCCTACTACCCGATGGGGGGATCAGGTTCATCACCTTCTCCGTGAGAAAAAAAGAGTACCGGCTCACTTTCAAGGAGATGGAGAAGCTGTACGGTTTCAAAGCTGGTAGTGGAGAAGGAATGGAGGTTAGGAGGAAATGAGGTTCCTATGGCTGACAATAGGAGACAAGCTCCCCTACAAGTCCACAAGCTCCAAATCCGCTCAAATAAGGAGCCCTATCTTGAGGTATTTTCACAAGTCCCTTGCATGCACTCTTTTTGCTAGAAAGGAGACTGGGAATGTGAATGATCACGAGCTCCAGCTGCTGGAAATTGCATTGTGTAGAGTTTTGGACAATGCTAGGGATGGTACACCGCTAGTTGGAGATGTTGCGGATACTAGCATGGTCTCTGTGCTGCTCGATCTGTTCTTCTACCTCAAGTCATGGGCTATTAAGAGAAGAGAAGGAGGCGGAGAGATCTCCATTAAAGGACTGGTCACACCGATCTTAGTGGCTTGCGATGTGCCCTTGAAGGGAGTGGTACAAGATCCAAGATGGCTGGACGTAGAATACCTCGTGCTGGTGAGATTTTTGGTCTATGAGAGGCCTAACGACATGATGATCTACAAGTTCGTCCATCCAACCGCCGGAGCCGCCCAAATAATCCTACCCAATGTAGTGTGCACCAAGGTCGGACTGGGAGACAACATCGACTTTGCACCACCTTTGGAGGAGCTGTACAATCCCGAGGAGGAATCCGAAGCTGAGAAGAGAGAGGCAACCGGGCAAAGACAGGGAGATAGCTCAGAAGATTTCGACTTTGAAGAGTATGTTTGCTCTCAAAAGCAACCCGTTAAAGTGAGGGAAGCCCACAAGAGGATCGGATGGCTGAAGAGGATGAACAAGTTTTTGGTGAGAAAGGTGAAGGATCTTACCAGGTCGGTGAAGACTATGGGTGGTCAGATCAAGGAGCTGCAAGACAAGGCAAACTGTGCCTCAGCCCCTACCTCGGCATATGCACCAACATGGATGGGGAGAAGCGGTCCGCTAGGAGGAATTCGAGGACTGACACCTCCAGAGCCTCACAGAGAATCATCCTACAAGCCCCAAGCTGAGGGGAACATCACACGACCAGAAGCATCGAGGAGAAGCCATTCAGACGCCTATCTGATGCCTAACCCGATGGGCTACTCGATGCCTTATCCGATGGACCCATCGAGCACACAATCGGGTGATTACTCAGGATTCTTCCCTCCGCCTTACCAAATGCCATACACGATGCCGTATACGGTGTACCCTGCGAGTGGCTATTCGGGTGATCACTCTGGACCACTTCCACCATACCCATCGTATTACCCGATGTCCTACCCGATGAACTACGCGATGCCCCCCTCGATCAACCCCTCGGATGCTGGTCCGAGTAAGTCGTCCGTGCATATCACTGAGCTCTCTGACGAGCAAACCCCGGCACCTGCTGATGCCGGAGACGACCCTGGCTACACGTTGGCGAGTATGGAGGCTGCTGCAACCTCCTTCTTCACCAACCCATAAGGTACAACTTTCATCCAATCTTTGTAAATAACATTGCATTTAGTTTTCTTTCATCTTGTGTGATCCTTGGATTCTTTTTCCAACTTTTATTTACACAGATACTGTGTAATTTAAGTTTGAGGGAGGGTCCTAGAATATTTTTAACATTGTGTTTTATTTTCTTAATTTTCTTATTTCAAATTTTTGCATGCTAGTTTTATTTATTTGAGTCTGCATCTATGTGCATTGAAAAACCCAAAAAATTTGAAAAATTAAAAATAAAAATAAAAAAAGAGTGTTCATGTAGTTGCATTTACATATTAGGATTGAGTCTAGTTTGTTCCATATAGGATTGTTGCATATGCATCTTAGGGAACAATGATTAAAACTACCTTGTTTAAAATCAAACCTTAGGATTGAAGCTATAGCTCTTAATCATAGTTCACTGTTGCTAGATCAATCTTTGAAAAAAAATGAAAAATCTTTGCTTAGAACCTTGTGTCTTTTGAATGCTTCCTTCACTTGCTTGAACATTTGAACATCTCTATATTATTGGACTTAATTTGAACTTAAATTGTCTTGCTTATGGAATTTGAATACTTGCTCATGGTAACTCTAAACTTGGGTTAGCACTCCATTTTTACCAATCTTTTCGTTTAACCCGATTTGTTTATCCTACCCATGAACCCAAATCTTTCTTTCAAACCTTGTTGTGAATTGTTGAGTGAGGCCTTTTCATTGTGATATAGGTTGTGAAACCTTGAGAGTATTGAGAACGACAAAGAACTGCCTCTTGATTTAGCTAAGTTAGAATTTGAACTAGCTGATAGACTCGGTTTTGAAAGATAGGTGGTTAGCATGTTTATTTGGGTTGGGTTGAGGAATTAAAAATAGGGAAAAGAAGTCCCTAAAGTTAGAATCAATTAGCTCTAACTCTCTAAGTAAAAAAAAAAGAGAAAAGATCTTGCTATAGTCTCCTAGAAAAAAAAAAATAATATATATATATATATATATATATATATATATTAGGAGTTTAGCAAAGAAAGAAAAGAAAAAAAAAAAGAGAAGAGAGCTAGAAGTTTAAAGTTTAAACCTTAGGGAGTAAAAAAAAAGAGTTAAAATCAAGGATGTGGGTAGTTAAATTCTAGGTGGTTTAATAAAAAAAAAGTGAATAAGAAAATGGTAGATTATCAAGAGTTAAGCTTTGTATGCCCAAATTGTTCTCAATCTTAGATAGTTTTCACAACTGTCTAGCATTCCTTCTTTTGAGAGAAAACCACCCAAAGAATTTGTTTGAAACCACCTTACCGAAAAGCCTTACCCTTGAAACCGATTGAGCTTGATTCACCTTCCATTTGCAAGAATTCGCCAAACAATTGATTGAATGTGAAAGAGATGTTCTTTACTTTTAGTTGGAGGTTGAACTAGATTGATGCATGGTAATAAGCATAGAAAAATATTTGTAAGTATGTTGATTGATCTTAGCACCATTAAACTATCTTTAAGGACTATAGCTTGAATCCTTCGCTTAGCATTTAAAGGTTATGAGTCCCCGTTTTCAAACCGCACCCTCCTACGTCCTTGCTAGAGGACTAGCAAGATTTAAGTTTGGGGGTCTGATAACTCTCTAATTTACATGTTTTTAGCATCCTTTTTGTCCATATTTTACATTGTTCATACCCTTAACTTAGGATTTTTAGGTCATTAATTATAGGAATTCACTTTTAGGCCATTTAGGGTGTTGCATTTTTGCATTTGCATACTTTGGATGAAAACAGGTGCTTAAGAGCCNTAAAAATAGGGAAAAGAAGTCCCTAAAGTTAGAATCAATTAGCTCTAACTCTCTAAGTAAAAAAAAAAGAGAAAAGATCTTGCTATAGTCTCCTAGAAAAAAAAAA
>NC_025701.1:26248217-26317317 GCF_000633955.1 Camelina sativa
ATATTAGGAGTTTAGCAAAGAAAGAAAAGAAAAAAAAAAAGAGAAGAGAGCTAGAAGTTTAAAGTTTAAACCTTAGGGAGTAAAAAAAAAGAGTTAAAATCAAGGATGTGGGTAGTTAAATTCTAGGTGGTTTAATAAAAAAAAAGTGAATAAGAAAATGGTAGATTATCAAGAGTTAAGCTTTGTATGCCCAAATTGTTCTCAATCTTAGATAGTTTTCACAACTGTCTAGCATTCCTTCTTTTGAGAGAAAACCACCCAAAGAATTTGTTTGAAACCACCTTACCGAAAAGCCTTACCCTTGAAACCGATTGAGCTTGATTCACCTTCCATTTGCAAGAATTCGCCAAACAATTGATTGAATGTGAAAGAGATGTTCTTTACTTTTAGTTGGAGGTTGAACTAGATTGATGCATGGTAATAAGCATAGAAAAATATTTGTAAGTATGTTGATTGATCTTAGCACCATTAAACTATCTTTAAGGACTATAGCTTGAATCCTTCGCTTAGCATTTAAAGGTTATGAGTCCCCGTTTTCAAACCGCACCCTCCTACGTCCTTGCTAGAGGACTAGCAAGATTTAAGTTTGGGGGTCTGATAACTCTCTAATTTACATGTTTTTAGCATCCTTTTTGTCCATATTTTACATTGTTCATACCCTTAACTTAGGATTTTTAGGTCATTAATTATAGGAATTCACTTTTAGGCCATTTAGGGTGTTGCATTTTTGCATTTGCATACTTTGGATGAAAACAGGTGCTTAAGAGCCTAAAATGGGGAAAAACAAGGACAAACCCGAGCATGTACCCGAAGGAGCCATCAAGCTGGAAGAACAAGTCTGAACCCCAACACGATCAAGGAGGATCCAAGAGCCGGAAGAACAACCCAAAGATCTACCCGAGGAGTAACCCGACCTCATCCTCGTGTACCCCATCGAGTAGACCCTCGGGCAGGTCTGGGAAGCTAGGTCAAAGGGGTTTCCATATATAAACCCCTCCTCTCCTACCTCGCAAACGAGCACGCCGTAGACCCTCAAACCAGAGAGCGAGAGCTTCTGTGAGAAAACTGAGCGACTCAAAACACTTTTCACCTTTTGTTAGATTTTGTTTCATAACTTTTTATCATTTCTGTAGATTTCTATCTTGTACTCTTACTTCTCTACTCTACCGTTTATTATAATGCAATTTTCGTTCATATATGCTGTTATGTTTCTTACCCAAGGGTGAAGGCAACCAAGTCATTGTAAGTGAGGAATCGTACTCTTTTTCCATACTCCGGGTTTTTTCCCAAGTGGTTTACCAGAGGAGGTTTTAATGAGGCGAGGAGCTTCAATGCACAACGTCAGAAGCCAAGTCGTTTTCCGCGCCAAGGGCAAAGACGGTTATCTGTATTTCCTTATGCTGTGCATTTCAATTTAAACTCTAGAATCTTCCTTTTGAACGTTGAGAGTGTTTTGTGGTTAAATTTGAATGTCAAAGGGAGCGACGTGCCCTATTGCAAAAGGAACACGTCTAAGGATAAGTGTGCGGACCAATGCGAGTCCGCGTGTCCTTGAGCCTTCCCTTAACCTAGCTATTTAAACCCTCTCTTAGTTTATTGTAGACTTTAGACTTGAATGAAATAAAAACATTTCTCAAAGAGAGATTCTTTGACTTGTCTCACTCCTTTCATTAGACAATCCAGGATTTCTCTAAGAGAGAACCCTAGCGACTCGAACCGGGTTCGTCGTCGTTAGTGACCGTATCATGTGGCGAGCCAACCCATGCATGTCGTTGTTCAATCCATCGTTGTTTCATCGTAGCCTCTCGCGTTCACCTTTGATACCGCCTCGCAATCGCTCGTGTTCACCATCGCTACCATATCGCAGCCGCTCGTGTTCACCATCGTTACCATATCGCAACCATTCGTGTCCACCGTTGTTCCCTCGTGTCCACCGTTGGTCCGCATCACAACCGCTCGTGACCACCGTTGTTCTCTTGTAGCCGCTCGAAGCCTCTCGTAGCCTCTCGGTCGCGACGAGGCCAAGGCTAGATCTTTCGAACCATTCGTTGGTTTGCTCCCATATCTCGTTTCCACCGTTCATTTCTTCCCCAAGGACAAACCACCGAGCCTTGTCCGAGAGAAGTCGTCCGTAGCTCGACTTGACCGAGAACGTCCGACTCTGACCGATCCGCGACGCGTCCCTTGGTCGCATCAGCTTGGTATCAGAGCTCAAAGCTCCTAACTCGAAGGTTGTGTCTTTCTAACCCAGAAACTCATCTCTTTTGGTTAAAGTTTGGATCTTGAGCACTTTTGTTAGTCGTGTTAGCTTTATCTCGTTTCCGCTTGTTTTGTTTGGTCATTTTGTTTAATTTGGTGCATGTGTTGTGTTGTTAGGCGTTTGTTTAGGTTGTTTAGCGTTCATATTGTTCATCCTGTTCATCATCGTGTTCATTCGTGTTCTTGGTTAGACGCTTTTAGATCGATAAAGCTAGAGTCCCGTTTTGTAGTCTTGTTTGGTCATAAAGCATTTCATGCCGTTTGCACTTTTGCTTTTGCTTTTGTTTAGTCATAGGTTTGATTTCTGTGTGCTGTCATCAATCATTGGGAAACCAGAGAAAATATCTATCTTTGTGGTCGTGAACGAATATACGCTCATGCATATTCGTTTTGCCTTTTGACAAGGTTTAAATTCAAACAAGCCGCATGAGAAGCTCCACGTCACTGTTGACCGTCCGATGGCCGATCAGCAACCACCAGCCAACCCTCTACCTCCACCCGAGATAGGAGTCACTCTCGCAGCTTTATGCAATGGCATTGAGCAACTAGCCGAGTGTATGAACCGTATTGAACTATTAAACCCACCAAGGGAAGATCCCTTACCGATGCAGCATCAACGCCAAGAACCGGAGCAAAGCGACCAGTCCGGAGAAGATTATGAGCCAAGGCGTAGACGACGTCACCAACGTGACGATCCATATGACGAAGTTCCAAGACATCACGAGCCTATTCACAAGATGATAGCGCCCAGGTTGGCCGGAAAATCTGACCCGGAGGCCTATCTTGAATGGGAGAGCCGAATGGACCATTTATACTCGTGTCACGCCTATCCGGAGTTACGCAAAGTCCAATACGATGTAGCTCAATTCACCAATTACGCTCTCACCTGGTGGGACCATCTTGAAGCTGAGAAACTTTGTAACCGCGACCGACCAATCACCGTTTGGGAAGTCTTAAAGGCTGAAATGCGAAGGCGTTATGTTCCACCGTTCTACCACCGCGAGCTGCAAAAGAGCCGGAAAATCTGACCCGGAGGCCTATCTTGAATGGGAGAGCTGAATGGACCATTTATACTCGTGTCACGCCTATCCGGAGTTACGCAAAGTCCAATACGATGTAGCTCAATTCACCAATTACGCTCTCACCTGGTGGGACCATCTTGAAGCTGAGAAACTTTGTAACCGCGACCGACCAATCACCGTTTGGGAAGTCTTAAAGGCTGAAATGCGAAGGCGTTATGTTCCACCGTTCTACCACCGCGAGCTGCAAAAGAGCCGGAAAATCTGACCCGGAGGCCTATCTTGAATGGGAGAGCTGAATGGACCATTTATACTCGTGTCACGCCTATCCGGAGTTACGCAAAGTCCAATACGATGTAGCTCAATTCACCAATTACGCTCTCACCTGGTGGGACCATCTTGAAGCTGAGAAACTTTGTAACCGCGACCGACCAATCACCGTTTGGGAAGTCTTAAAGGCTGAAATGCGAAGGCGTTATGTTCCACCGTTCTACCACCGCGAGCTGCAAAAGAGCCGGAAAATCTGACCCGGAGGCCTATCTTGAATGGGAGAGCTGAATGGACCATTTATACTCGTGTCACGCCTATCCGGAGTTACGCAAAGTCCAATACGATGTAGCTCAATTCACCAATTACGCTCTCACCTGGTGGGACCATCTTGAAGCTGAGAAACTTTGTAACCGCGACCGACCAATCACCGTTTGGGAAGTCTTAAAGGCTGAAATGCGAAGGCGTTATGTTCCACCGTTCTACCACCGCGAGCTCCACCGCGAGCCGGAAAATCTGACCCGGAGGCCTATCTTGAATGGGAGAGCCGAATGGACCATTTATACTCGTGTCACGCCTATCCGGAGTTACGCAAAGTCCAATACGATGTAGCTCAATTCACCAATTACGCTCTCACATGGTGGGACCATCTTGAAGCTGAGAAACTTTGTAACCGCGACCGACCAATCACCGTTTGGGAAGTCTTAAAGGCTGAAATGCGAAGGCGTTATGTTCCACCGTTCTACCACCGCGAGCTCCACCGCGAGCCGGAAAATCTGACCCGGAGGCCTATCTTGAATGGGAGAGCCGAATGGACCATTTATACTCGTGTCACGCCTATCCGGAGTTACGCAAAGTCCAATACGATGTAGCTCAATTCACCAATTACGCTCTCACATGGTGGGACCATCTTGAAGCTGAGAAACTTTGTAACCGCGACCGACCAATCACCGTTTGGGAAGTCTTAAAGGCTGAAATGCGAAGGCGTTATGTTCCACCGTTCTACCACCACGAGCTCCAAAAGAGGTTCCGGAGGCTCACACAAGGCATGCGATCGGTGGAAGAATACTTCGAGGAGTTTGAGCATTTGCGCAATCGTATACAAGTCGAAGACTCCGAAGAGTCTCTCATGGCACAGTTCTTAGACGGATTACAAGACCGAATCGCGCGCAAGGTCGAACGCCAGCCTTATCAATGCTTCGAGGAGTTGTTGCACCTCTCGGTGCAAATCAAAAGTCAGATCAAGAAGAAGAATGCCTCTGATATGCTCAAATTGTAATACCCTAATGGTACTAACAGCCTTGCAGTTGTAATACTCTAGGGTTCGAATCCTCAGAGACTCTAGTTCACACAATAGACTTATTATTCTTTTAATTATGCTAAATCAAAATATTAAATTAAAGACAATGCAAAAACAGAATTAAAAGTGTTGTAAATTCAAAGGATCAAAGAGCTAGGCCTAGAGAAATTCTCATGAATTTATGAAATATTAAATCAATCAAATAGTTAGGATTCAAGCAATTAAAAATCATATCTAGAACTCTAAACACACTTGTAAAATAAATCAGTTCTCACTGCAAATATTATCTAAATTTAAAACCAGAAAATCCAAATCTCTTTGCAAAATTCAAGGTTAAAAATCAGCTTTAAAAACAAGTTTAGAATTGTTCACAAAATTATTAAATCAAATCTCTTTGCAAAAAATAATTTTGTTCATCAAAAGGTTTAGTCAGGAAAATCAATTATATTCTCATATCAATTTATTTTCCTAGGTATTAATTCTAGGTGATCAATCAAGAATTAATATGAAGAACAACCTAAGATGAAGATCATAGAAGATAATGAATCCTAAAATTAACAGATCTAATAAACCATAAAATCCTATGAAAACCCCTAAACCTAACAAGCAAACTACTCAGACATGTTTAATGAAGAACAAAACATCTTTTCTGAATAATAAGCAATAGATATTAAGAAGTAAGAAGGGAGTTCAAGATCTTCTCTCTATAGATGAAATCAGATCTCTCTCTCCAAAGCTCTCAAATAGGTTGCAGAATAAAAACTAGGTCTAAACAATGACCATAAAAATCCTATAAATACTCTAAAACACGTCTTGGGCCTTAATTGCGAATAAGGAAAACTTGAGCAAATTTTGTAAATCTTCTAAAGCTTGTGGAGACAACTTCCGTTTGGCTTTATGGCAGCTGCATCGATCGATGCTGAGATTGCATCGGTCGATGCATGGTCTTGATCTTGTCTCCCAGCTTCGTTGATCAGCCTTTATGCTTTGATTATGCTCCAAATCATCCTCTTTAAGCTCCTTTGTGTTCCATCCGTGCAAATGTGTACCTAAACCTATAAAGACTCAAAAACAACCTAGAAAACAAATCAAAAGACTCAAAAAGCACACTTATACCATGGTTAAAAACCACAAAAACCATGACATATCAACTCCCCTAGACTTAGCTTTTGCTTGCCCTCAAGCAAAACAAAAACTTAGACCTGTGAAAGAGGTTTGAAAACATGGAATTCACTCAACTGCAGGTAACTGCTTTTCGCACTCTTCATCGCCTTGATCTTCAGAACTTACTTCATATACTTTGTCAATTGAAAAGCATCATCATTCCTTACTCAAATCCCACAATCCTCTGGAATCTCTAGTCTCACCATTGTCATCTCATTAAATAAATTAAAGCAAGTACAGGTGAGTTCTTACCTTGGTGTATCAATCAGTGGCATGTGGACTCTCTTCAGGCCAAGACATTCTTCATACATCTCCTTTCCCCTCCCTTTTCTCACTTCCATTTTTTTTCTTTTTTTTTATCAAAGGTGTAAGCGAATACCGGGGTCATCGGTAATTTACCTACCCCTCGCTTCCAAGCTTTGTGTGATCATTTGACTCAAGAGTAGAATAATGGGGTCACAGGTAAATTACCTACCCCTCTAAACTGATCAAAATCATTTCATCTTTTATTTTATTCTCCTTTTTTTTCTGATCATTCTCTTTTTTTTTACGTACTGAAGGGAAGAGAGAGGGGAGACATACTTTGAAAAATTGCACTGTCTTGTATGGTCCGAAGAAGAAGTCTAGTCCACTGATTTCCAACTCCAAAGTAAGAGATTAAGTCCGGTTTAAAATCCTGATAAAGGTTGAGACAACGTTAGTTTAACCAGATATCTTNACCATAAAAATCCTATAAATACTCTAAAACACGTCTTGGGCCTTAATTGCGAATAAGGAAAACTTGAGCAAATTTTGTAAATCTTCTAAAGCTTGTGGAGACAACTTCCGTTTGGCTTTATGGCAGCTGCATCGATCGATGCTGAGATTGCATCGGTCGATGCATGGTCTTGATCTTGTCTCCCAGCTTCGTTGATCAGCCTTTATGCTTTGATTATGCTCCAAATCATCCTCTTTAAGCTCCTTTGTGTTCCATCCGTGCAAATGTGTACCTAAACCTATAAAGACTCAAAAACAACCTAGAAAACAAATCAAATGACTCAAAAAGCACACTTATACCATGGTTAAAAACCACAAAAACCATGACATATCAACTCCCCTAGACTTAGCTTTTGCTTGCCCTCAAGCAAAACAAAAACTTAGACCTGTGAAAGAGGTTTGAAAACATGGAATTCACTCAACTGCAGGTAACTGCTTTTCGCACTCTTCATCGCCTTGATCTTCAGAACTTACTTCATATACTTTGTCAATTGAAAAGCATCATCATTCCTTACTCAAATCCCACAATCCTCTGGAATCTCTAGTCTCACCATTGTCATCTCATTAAATAAATTAAAGCAAGTACAGGTGAGTTCTTACCTTGGTGTATCAATCAGTGGCATGTGGACTCTCTTCAGGCCAAGACATTCTTCATACATCTCCTTTCCCCTCCCTTTTCTCACTTCCATTTTTTTTCTTTTTTTTTATCAAAGGTGTAAGCGAATACCGGGGTCATCGGTAATTTACCTACCCCTCGCTTCCAAGCTTTGTGTGATCATTTGACTCAAGAGTAGAATAATGGGGTCACAGGTAAATTACCTACCCCTCTAAACTGAAAAAAAATCATCTCATCTTTTACTCTCCTTTCTTCTTTTATTTCCTGATTTTTTTTTTAAAGTACCGAAGGGAACAGAGAGGGGAGACATACTTTGAAAAATTGCACTGTCCTGTATGGCCCGAAGAAAAAGTCTAGTCCACTGATTTCAAAATCCAAAGTAAGAGATTAAGTCCGGTTAAAATCCNTAAAATCCTGATAAAGGTTGAGACAACGTTAGTTTAACCAGATATCTTTTGAATAAGGGCTTTCAGGATTGTTGATACAGCTCATAGCTTTTCCAAACTTCAGTTCTGAGATCAAGCTTAATCAAGATTCATAAGAGTGTTAACCAAAGAACAGAAACTATTAGTTAGAGATCCTAATTCCAAAAAGAAAAATTTGAAAAATTTGACTCAAAAATATGGTCTTGACTGACACAACTGAAACTAAGAAAGAAAAAAGTAATTAGTTAGTAACTAGCCTCCCCCAGACTTAAACAACACTGTCCCCAGTGTTATCAAGCCAAAGATTGACTAAGAAAGAAAAATCAAATGAAAAAGTAGTAAACAAATGAACCAGATTCGTGTTACCAATTGATAGCCTCTGTGTTGACCGATGCAAAGGTTGCATCGATCGATGCACAGTCAAATCGTGCGAAAATACGAAGTTGAATCCTGTTAGCCGCATGTTAGTTGTGTTTTTTTTTCATGGAAATCAGCTCTGTTAAGAATCACTCAAACACAACATTAAATGCAACATGATAGATAATGGTTCATAATGCAATACAAGTTCAATCTGAAACAAATGACGAAGTGACTAAAGGAAAAATAAAAATGATTCAAAGTGAAAGAGAAAAAGTGATAAAAGAAACCGTAAACAGAAGTAGGATCAACCCTCAGAACCAGCATCACCATCAGCAGCGTCAGCATCACTACCACAAGCTCCAGCAAGGGGAGGAGAACGGGATCTGCGCCTAGTGGGACGGAAGCAAGCAAATCAAGAAATTGCGTTCCAGAAGGTACGCATGATGGATGTCTAGTACTCCTGGTAGTCTCCCTGACTCATAGTACGAGAAGGATGTGGTGGCTCAGGAAAAGCAGAAAACTCAAATGCTGAAGTGCCAGATGAAGAACCAATCTCAAAACCCCCAGCAGGGTGATCATCAGCAGCAGCAGCACTCTGATGACGAGAAGGTGATGGTATAACAAAATTAGAGGCAGGAGGAAGACAACGCAACTGCTCTGCATCCTCTCCAATAGTGGTGAGGTCTGGTCGCGGCAATCTGATCAGATGAGTACCAGTAGAATCACAAAAATGCCATAGCATCTCCCTCTTCATCCAAGTAGAGTTCCTCATATGCTCCTCATCAATAACTCTCCTCTCATTACAAATGGAGACAGAATCTCTAGCAATACGCAGTCTCTGAAAGATAGGAGTAAGCAGACTCCCAACATGCTCTTTCTTCCCACGCCCAAAAGCCTTGACCTTCAGAGAGATCAAGTGGTCGGCAAAAACTGCACCATAGTTAACCCTCTCAGTATCAACTCATCTATCATCCTCACCCATCAAATCATAAATCCCATATGCCATCATGTGCAACTCAATCACTCTCATCTTCCCAGGTTCCATTTTACACAAAATAGTGTTGGATATTGCTCTAAAAATGTACCTGATCACTAGATGCCACACATCAGTCATAGTAGAACGTCGGGAATCATAATCACCAGTACCAAAGTAAGACCAGAGATGCGAGACATCTACAAACTCTCCTGGAAGTGTAACTCCCTCTGGCTCTCTCCTAAAACCATAAATATCACATAGATCAGGTAAGGAAATCTCATACCGAACTCCTCTAATGAAGAAAGACAGCCTTCCTTCACTAGCTTTCGGGACCTGCTCGTTCTGTTACAGAAGGCGGACTGAGGCCATGAATTGTCGGACCAGCTCCGGATATAAGTCATAGTGGCGAGTGCACATGGTCCCAAGTCCAATTTTCTCCAAAAGTCTTAGTACCTCATCATGAATCCCAAGCTTCTGCATAGTAACAGGATCAACGAACCGAGTTGGCAGAATCTCAACTTTCAGCCAAGCGTTGTAGAACAGAGTCTCATACTCTCCCCAAGCATCAAGTAGTGGTCTATTGATGTATTCAAGCTTCTTAACCTCTTCAATTGGACGTCCTGGCCAAACATACTGTGGTGGAATCCTCTGTCCTTCTCTTCTTTGCCATGGGTCATGACAATTAGCTTGAAATGGTGCATCAAGATCTGGATGTGATTGGATTGGTCTCAATGGAACCGGAGGAGGAACCGCCGACGGTGGAAGATCGGTTTGGCGCGGCGGAGCGACGCCAGAATTGGAGCGGCAAAGTTGTTTCGATCTCTGGCTGGTCTACATTGCCTCGAAACGCAAATCCGAGCAAGGAATCGAGTAAAGGAGCTAAAACCGAGTGGAATGAAGCTTGGAATCGTCGGATTTGAGCAAGAAACGAGTGAGATACGATCAATCGAAGTTGTGTTCTTCCGGGTTCGATTTTAGATGAAAGTGGCGAAGAAGACAAAGTGAGGAAGCTTAAGTCGCGATTTTAGGTTTAGTTGCATCGATCGATGCTGAGGTTGCATCGGTCGATGCAAGTGTCGGGTTTATGCAACTGGGCTTAGTCCAGCCCACCAAAATTCGATTTTCTCCAAATCCAAAAGCCCATTAAACCTCCGATCCATTAACAGCATCGAGCTATGCATCGAGTGATGCACCTGATGTGTCGATCGATGCAGTGCCACTTCTGCATCACTTAAACTCAAAACTAAAAATTAATATTTTAGTAAATCCTAAAAATAAAAATAAAAATAAAAATAATTAAATCCTACCATTGGGTTGCCTCCCACTCAGCGGTTGTTTTAAGTCATTAGCTTGACTTGGCAGCGGATTAGGCAGAAGGTGCATCATTCAAATGCACAATGTGTTCGTCTAGGATCCTGGCTTTAGCCCAATAGTGTTTCACCCTATGTCCATTGACAGTAAACTTCTCTCCCTTGGAGTTAAGCAGCACAATAGCTCCATAGGGGCGGACTTCTTGGATGGTGAATGGTCCGGACCAGCGAGAACGAAGCTTTCCTGGAAATAGCTTCAAGCGAGAGTTGTACAGAAGTACGTGATCATTAGGCTCAAAATTTCTAGAGATGATCTTCTTATCATGATAAGCCTTGGTTCTCTCCTTGTATAGCTTAGAGTTCTCAAATGCATGATGTCTAAACTCATCCAACTCATTCAGCTGTACCAACCTTCTCTCTGAAGCTGTCTCGGTATCAAAATTCAGCAATTTAACAGCCCAGGCTGCCTTATGCTCTAGCTCCACCGGAAGATGACATGCTTTCCCATAAAGCAGATGAAATGGAGTAGTCCCAAGTGGTGTCTTATATGCAGTTCTGTAGGCCCAAAGTGCATCATCAAGCTTCATCGCCCAATCCTTCCTTGTAACACCCACAATTTTCACTAGAATCTCCTTAATCTGCCTTTTGGAAACCTCAACTTGTCCACTAGTCTGAGGATGATATTGACTAGCTACTCTATGTTGAACTCCATACTTCTTCAACAACTTATCAAAACACTTTATTGATAAAGTGCATACCTCCACCACTGATGACAATCCGAGGCACTCCAAACCGTGGAAAGAGATGGTCTTAAACAGCTTAAGAACCACAGCAGAATCATTCTTGGGACTTGCAATAGCTTCTACCCACTTGGAGACATAGTCAACAACTACAAGGATGTACTTGTTCTTGTAAGAAGAAGGGAATGGTCCCATAAAATCAATGCCCCAGCAATCAAAAACTTCAACCTCAAGGATGAAATTTTGTGGCATCTCATGTCACTTACTAATCAGTCCTCTTCTTTGACAAGCATCACATCTAGACACAAACTCATGAGCATCCTTAAACATTGTTGGCCACCAAAACCCTGCTTGAAGAACTTTGTACACTGTCTTGAAAGTAGCAAAGTGTCCATCATAATCTGATCCATGGCAATGAAACAGCACATCAGGAACCTCAGTCTCAGCTAGACATCTCCTGTAAACTCCATCTGAACAATGCTTATACAAGTATGGCTCATCCCAATAGTATCTTCTAAGGCTCTCTCAAGAACTTCTTCTTAGCATATCTTGTAAACTTGTCTGGTTCCACCTCTGCAGCAAGGTAATTGGCAATATCAGCATACCACGGTTGATCAGAAGTAGTTACAGCAGCCACGTCGTCGTCAAACGTGTAACCCATAGATTTTTGAACCAAGCGTCGATCGATGCTTAATGATGCATCGGTCGATGCAATCGCCAAGTCCTGTTCGTATCAAGATGCAGCATCGATCGATGCACCTGATGTGTCGATCGATGCATTGCCAAGAGTCTGCAAAACTTCACGAGACAAAGTGGATTGAGAACCAACATCAACAAAGTAGACATTCTCTTCTGGCAGTGAATCATGAATTGGAACATCATCTTCTATCTTAATCCTGGATAAGTGATCAGCTACTCCATTCTCAATCCCTTTCTTGTCCTTAACTTCAATGTCAAACTCTTGAAGAAGAAGAATCCATCTTAGCAACCTTGGCTTGGCATCCTTTTTCTGCATCAAGTATTTGAGTCAGCATGATCTATATGAACTATCACCTTCGATCCAACCAAGTAAGAACGAAACTTCTCAAAAGCAAACACTACTGCTAGCAGCTCCTTCTCTGTTGTTGCATAATTCCTTTGAGCATCATCAAGTGTTCTACTAGCATAGTAAATAACATGAAGTTTCTTATTTTTCCTCTGTCCTAGCACTGCTCCCACTGCAAAATCACTGGCATCACACATTAGCTCAAAAGGTAAATCCCAATCTGGTGGTTGAACAATTGAAGCACTCACAAGCTCTTGCTTAATCCGTTTAAAAGCTAAACGGCATTCATCAGTGAACTCAAACTTGACATCCTTGCATAATAGAGCTGAAAGTGATCTGGCTATCTTACTGGAATCCTTGATGAAGCGTCTGTAGAAACCAGCATGTCCAAGAAAACTCCTTACCAACTTCACACTATCTGGGGGTGGAAGACTTGTCATCACTTCTATCTTAGCGCGGTCTACTTCAATACCAGCCTCTGAAACCCTGTGACCAAGCACTAGACCATCTCTCACCATAAAATGGCATTTCTCCCAATTAAGAACTAAGTGCTTCTCCTCACATCTAGCTAGCACTTTGCAGAGATTATCCAAACAGCTCTTGAATGAAGACCCATAAACAGAAAAATCATCCATGAAAACCTCCATGTAATCTTCAATCATGTCTGTAAAGATGGACATCAAACATCTCTAAAATGTCGCAGGAGCATTACAGAGACGAAAAGGAATTCTACGATATGCAAAAGTACCATATGGACAAGTGAATGTTGTCTTCTCCTGGTCATCGAGATGAATCGGAATCTGGAAAAACCCGGAGTAACCATCCAAAAAGCAGTAGTATGGATGGTTAGCTAACCTCTTAAGCATCTGATCAATGAAGGGTAGCGGGAAGTGATCTTTCATTGTTGCGGCATTCAGCTTTCTGTAACCAATGCACATCCGGTGTCCGGTGATTGTCCATGTCGGAATCAGCTCATTCTTGTCATTCTTCACCACTGTAACTCCACCCTTCTTAGGAACAACATGAACTGGACTAGCCCATTTACTGTCAGAAATTGGGTAGATAATCTCGGCATTCAGCAATTTCATGATATTCTTCTTGACAACATCTTGCAGATTTGGATTTAGCCTTCTCTGATGCTCAATAGATGTCTTGGCTCCGTCCTCAAGATGAATCCTATGCATGCACAAGTCCGTAGAAATTCCTGCAATATCATCAAGAGAATAGCCAAGAGCTTTGCAAAACTTGCGCAGCTTGCTTAGCAGTAAAGTGGGCTCTGCGTTGTTTAAGGAAGCATTAACAATAACAAGATAGGAAGAATTCTCACCTAGAAATACATACCTTAAACCTGCAGGAAATGGCTTGAGATCCAACTTTGGAGCTTTCTCGAGGCTCCAATCTGATAGTTTCTCAGCTTGTGAAGAAGTACCAACCAATTTCTCTGTTGCAACCAACTTCTTCACTTGTTCATTAGCATTTAGTAGCTTGACATACACAACAGCAATGTCATCTAAATGCTCAGCTTCTTCAGTAGAAGCAACCAATGCTCTCTCAAGAGGATCTTCAGGATGCAGCTCCTTGAAAATCTCTTCAGCAAGATTAGACAATGTATCCACATAAAACGTTTGACCATCTATTGTTGGCCTCTTAACCAGCTTAGCCATGTCAAAACGCATCTGCAAATCTCCAACAGTAAGGCCAATCTGTCCTTTCTTGACATCAATAATAGCTCCAGCAGTGGCCAAGAATGATCTTCCCAATATTAGAGGATCCTTAGGCTCCTCTTCATACTTCAAGAACATAAAATCAGTAGGTATCAAATAATCACCAATCTTAATTGGAACATCTTCAAGGATACCATCAGGAATGCGGAATGAACGGTCCGCAAGTATAAGAGTAATCTTGGTGGGTTGAAAATCTGTCATCCAAAGGCTGAGTGCTACTTATCTAGGCATTAAGTTGACACTGGAACCAAGATCACACAAAGATCTAGCAAATCTCTCATTGAAGATTGTACAATCAAGAACAAAACTACATGGATCAGGAAGCTTTTCTGGGATCTTGTTCTGAATGATGGCACTGACTTGAGCTGAAATCATTATCACTCCTTGCTCAGCATTCAAATCCTTGGTTACTATTCTCTTGACATATCTCCTAAACATTGGAGAAGTCTTAACTGCATCAACCAATGGCAACTCAATAACAAGCTTATCCATCATAGCCTTGCACTTAGCATCATCAATCTCCTGCTTAGACTTCCTTGGGTTCTTGGGAAAAGGAACTCTAGGCTTGTACACTCTCTCAGCAACTAGAACCGGAGCTTTCGTAACCTCCTTCTCGGTCTCGACGTTGCATCGGTCGATGCTATCTCGCAAAGTCAACTCTTCTACGACCACTGAGGGTTGCGTCGATTGATGCTTAGCAGCTGCATCGGTCGATGCTGGTTCCGGATCGTCAAACTCATCAGCCTCATCGATCAGGTCCTGCAATTCTGGGGATCTCTGCTTATGCTCAGCTTCAGACTGTAATTGCTTAAGGTCACAGCATTACAGGAGTGCTTAGGGTTGGATTCAGTCCTTGATGGTAAGTATCCTTCTTGTCTCTTCACAACTCCAGCAGTTTGTGCAACTTGGCTCTCCAGCTTCTTAACTTGAACATTCAATAAATCAAACTTGCCAGTAAGCTCAGTATAGACATTGTCAATCTTCCCATTGAATGTCACTGTCAACTGCTCTTGTCCCTGAAGAATCTCCTCAAGCATTGCTTCCATCCTACTCTCAGTTGTCTTAGGAGGAGGAGATTGGTAAAAGGAGTTGCCATAGGTCCTGGTGTATCCACTGCTCTGCTGCTTCTGATAGTCTTGCTTAGGAATGTAGCCTGTAGAACTAGACTGATAGTTGTTGTGATGGTTGTTTCCACTGAAAGACCTGTTGCCTTGCTGATTTCCAAACTTTTGTCCTTGATTACCATACACAAAGTTGACATCTTCTTCTACATTCTGCTGCTCTGGCTCAAAAACTTCAACATCTTCAGCAAAGTAGACTGACTTCTTTCCAACAAGAAGGTTATGCACTGTATCTAGCTTGGTATTCACTGTAGCAAACTGATTTGATCATACCCTTCATGTGCTCTTTTCCGCTCCAAGTCTGCATTCTTGGTACCGTTGCTTGATGCTAGCCTTTCAATCAACTTTTCAGCGTCATCTGGGTACCTTGTCTTGAAGTTCCCATCACTAGCAGCATCCAAAGCCATCTGATACCTCTAGTCAATCACGCTAAAGAAGATACTGATCAATTGCACCTCTGAGAAACCATGATGTGGACAGTCCCTCTGGTATGCCTTGAGTCTTACCCAAGCAGCTTTGTAAGATTCTGTAGGTCCTTGTCTAAAGGTGGAAAGCTTGATCCTCAGCTCATCAGACATCGCATCATAATAGAAGTAGTTCAAATATGCCACCTTGATGTCATGCTAGGTTGTCAGGGATCCTGGCTTGAGTTGCCTTAGCCAATGAGAAGCTTCCCCAGCAAGAGAGTAGGGGAAGAGCTTACAATAGAGATAGTCCTCAGTGACTCCATTAGCCTTGATGCTTGTAATATGTCCTCAAAGTGCTCAATGTGGTCTAGAGGCTTTTCATTTGGCAAGTTCTGGAATGGTCATTGGCCAACAAGAGCAAAGTAGGCAGGCTTCAGCTCAAAATCATTCCTTGGGAATGGAGGAGGGACAATTGCGGAACGGCTCTCATAGAATAAGGCTGGCCTGTTGAAATCCGCAAGAGTCTTGACAAGCTCTCCATTGTTGTCCCGTCTAGGCTGAAGGTCCAAATTGGCTCCATTCGCACCAGCTCCGACATTGCGTCGATCGATGCCAAGGTTGCGTCGATCGATGCCTTCTTTGCGTCGATCGACGCCATCTGCATTCTCATCAACGACAACTTGTTCTTCCTGAATAACTTGCCCTTCAGCATCAAGTTTTTTGCCTAGTTCGTTGCGCACATGACCCTCTTGATCCCTCAAAACTCCAGCCGCATCTGGTCTCAATATGATTGGGTTGACCATCTTTGTTGATTTGGCTGCTTTTATGTTCTCACGCTCTAGTTGTCCTAACTCTTGGTTTGTAAGCTTCACAACTAGACCAGTAGGATTTTTCCTGGTGCTAAGCTTAGGCATGTACCTAAAACACACAAGAGAAAAGAAACAAAAGCGTGTGAGTAAAACAGAAAAAGAAAAATTTAGACAAAATCAAAGATTTTAATCTAATGGTGAATCAAAAGAGTCCCCAGCAACGGCGTCAAAATTTGATATGCTCAAATTGTAATACCCTAATGGTACTAACAACCTTGCAGTTGTAATACTCTAGGGGTCGAATCCTCAGAGATTTTAGTTCACACAATAGACTTATTATTCTTTTAATTATGCTAAATCAAAATATTAAATTAAAGACAATGCAAAAACAGAATTAAAAGTGTTGCAAATTCAAAGGATCAAAGAACTAGGCCTAGGGAAATTCTCATGAATTTATGAAATATTAAATCAATCAAATAATTAGGATTCAAGCAATTAAAAATCAGATCTAGAATTCTAAACACACTTGTAAAATAAATCAGTTCTCGCTGCAAATATTATCTAAATTTAAAACCAGAAAATCCAAATCTCTTTGCAAGAAATAATTTTGTTCATCAAAAGGTTTAGTCAAGAAAATCAATTATATTCTCATATCAATTTATTTTCCTAGGTATTAATTTTCTAGGTGATCAATCAAGAATTAATATGAAGAACAACCTAAGATGAAGATCATAGAAGATAATGAATACTAAAATTAACATATCTAATAAACCATAAAACCCTATGAAAACCCCTAAACCTAACAAGCAAACTACTTAGACATGTTTAATGAAGAACAAAACATATTTTATGAATAATAAGCAATAGATATTAAGAAGTAAGAAGGGAGTTCAAGAATCTTCTCTCTATAGATGAAATCAGATCTCTCTCTCCAAAGCTCTCAAATAGGTTGCAGAATAAAAACTAGGTCTAAACAATGACTATAAAAATCCTATAAATACTCTAAAACACGTCTTGGGCCTTAATTGCGAATAAGGAAAACTTGGGCAAATTTTGTAAATCTTCTAAAGCTTGTGGAGACAACTTCCGTTTGGCTTTGTGGCAGCTGCATCGATCGATGCTGAGATTGCATCGGTCGATGCATGGTCCTGATCTCGTCTCCCAGCTTCGTTGATCAGCCTTTATGTTTTGATTATGCTCCAAATCATCCTCTTTAAGCTCCTTTGTGTTCCATCCGTGCAACTGAGTACCTAAACCTATAAAGACTCAAAGACAACCTAGAAAACAAATCAAAAGACTCAAAAAGCACACTTATACCATGGTTAAAAACCACAAAAACCATGATATATCAGCCTCTGCGAGTCGCACCCGAGCCCAAGGAGTTCCAAGCTGGTCCCCGAATGCGTCAAACTCGAGCCAACCGCAAGAGAAGCCTAAGTCGTCCAACGTTGACTCCCGGTTCAAACTGAAAGAGCCGGCCACCAATGAACGCCAAGACCCGCGTCGTAACACCAATGACGTCTGAAGCCGCGACATTGTTTGTCTCAAATGTCAAGGACGAGGCCACTACGCTCGTGAATGCCCGAGCGCGCGCACGATGATCATTACCGAGTCCGGGGAGCTCGAGTCTGATGGAGAAACTCGAAGAGGCCGTAGCTGAGCCAGGCATTGGGGAGCTCCTAATGATCAGACGCGTCCTCAACACAAGCGTGGAGCCCGAAGACGCGAGCCAGCGCGACAACATCTTCCACACTCATGCACTGTAAGTGGGAGGGTTTGTGGCTTGATTATAGACAGCGGATCTTGCACTAAGGTCGCAAGTTCCAGTCTAGTCAAGAAACTATCTCTTAGCACCACAAGCCACCCTCGTCCCTATCGTTTAAAATGGTTGAATGACAAGACCGTGATTCACGTGAAGGAACAAGTCACGGTCCCGTTTAGTGTTGGTCCGTATTAGGACCAAGTCCTATGCGACATGGTTCCTATGCAAGCTAGCCACCTCTTATTGGGGCGACCATGGTAGTTTGATAAGCGAACCACGCATTGCGGCCACACAAACCAATATTATTTCGTTCATGATCATAAACGCATCTGTTTGAAACCTTTGAGCCCTACGTAAGTACACGAAATGCAATCGAGATTGTCTAAGGATTCTAACACTAAAAAGAATTTTCTTATTCAATATGGAGATGTTAGAAAGTCCCTTAAGGACTCCAACCAAGTGTTACTGATGGTTTTTCGAGATTTATTAGTCGCAGGTCTAGAATGTTCGACCGACGCCTTACCCGGACGCGATACGAGACGTCCTCCAGGGCTTCACTGACGTGTTCCTGGACGAGTTGCCCGAAGGTTTACCACCTTTCCAAGGCATGGAACACCAGATCGACCTCTTGCCCGGAGCCCAACTCCCGAACCGGCCCGCGTATAGAGTCAACCCGGAGGAAGCAAAAGAGCTTGAGCGTCAAGTGTCCGAGCTCATGGCCCAGGGCTACGTCCGAGAGAGCTTGAGCCCGTGCACCGTTCCTGTCCTGCCCATACCCAAGAAGGATGGCTCGTGGTGTATGTGTGTTGATTGCCGAGCCGTGAACAATATCACCATCAAATATCGGCACCCTATACCGAGGCTGGACGATATGCTCAATGAACTAAGCAGCTCAAGCGTCTTCTCAAAGATCGATCTTAAGAGCGGATATCACCAAGTCCGCATGAAGGAGGGTGATGAGTGGAAAACCGCCTTCAAGACAAAACAGGATTTGTACGAATGGTTGGTAAT
The DNA here is from genome assembly GCF_000633955.1 of Camelina sativa. NCBI lineage: Eukaryota > Viridiplantae > Streptophyta > Magnoliopsida > Brassicales > Brassicaceae > Camelina > Camelina sativa. Next base: position 26,267,289 of record NC_025701.1, read on the forward strand.
GCCATTCGGTCTTTCTAACGCCCCTTCTATATTTATGCGTCTTATGAATCATGTCTTAAGAGCTTTCATTAATAAGTTTGTGGTAGTTTAGTTTGATGACATTCTCGTCTATAGTTATAGTTTATCGGATCATGTTTTGCACCTTGAGTCTGTTTTGTTTACCCTCCGCGAAGAGCAACTATACGCCAACTTGAAAAAGTGCATTTTTGCTGCTGATGAGTTAGTGTTTTTCGGTTTTGTTGTAAGTAAGCAGGGCCTCAAGGTAGATGGAGAGAAGATTCGCGCGATAGAAGAATGGCCCACGCCCACCAGCGTGTTGCATGTTCAATCGTTCCATGGCCTAGCCAGCTTTTACTGGAGGTTCGTGAAGGATTTCAGCACGGGTGCAGCGCCCTTGACCGCGGTCATCAAAAAGAACCAAGAGTTCAAGTGGGGAGAGGAGCAAGATCGAGCGTTTACCGAACTCAAGCGATGCCTCACTCAATCCCCTCTGCTTATCTTACCCGACTTCAACAAGACGTTCGAAGTAGAGTGAGATGCATCAGGCATAGGCATTGGTGTGGTTCTCACTCAAGGAGGCAAACCTGTGGCTTACTTCAAAAACGCAGTGGCGCCTCCCTCAATTATCCCACGTACAACAAGGAGCTATACGCTCTAGTGCGCGCCATGGAGACCTGGCAACACTACCTCCTGGCCCGAGAGTTCGTGATTCACACCAATCATGAAACTTTGAAGCACTTGCGCGGCCAGACAAACCTCAAGCGACGTCATGCGAAGTGGCTCGAATTCATCGAATCATTCCCGTATGTGATCAAATACAAGAAAGGAAAGGAGAACGTTGTAGCTGACGCCCTATCACGGAGGCATGCTTTGATTACCACAATGGACGCTCGAGTGTTGGGGTTCGAAAGCATTAAGGTCAAGTACGCCAAAGATGTCGAGTTTGGTGATTGCTTCAAGAACCATGGAAAGGGCATCTACAGCGAGTTCTACTTCCATGAAGTGTTCTTGTATCCTGGCTGACGACTTTGTATTCCCATCGGATCTATTCGTGAGTTACTAGTTCGGGAAGCTCACAGTGGAGGCTTGTCCGGCCACTTCGGTATCACCAAGACGCTAGCCGTGCTTCAAGAGCATTTCTATTGGCCGAAGATGCACAGCATGGTCGAGAAACACTGCGGACACTGCGTAGTGTGTCGAGCTTCAAAGTCGACAACTCACCCCCACGGCCTCTACATGCCTCTACCGGTGTCAATAGCGCCTTGGATCGACTTATCAATGGATTTCATCCTCGGCCTAACTCTCTTAGCGCACAAGGACAGTATAATGGTTGTGGTGGACAGGTTTTCGAAGATGCCGCACTTTATACCTTGCAACAAGAACAATGACACTGTGCAACTGGCGAATCTTTTCTTCGGTCAAGTTATCAGACTTCACGGCTTACCGTGCACTATTATCTCTTACCGAGATCTGAAGTTTCTTGGTCACTTCTGGCGAACACTATCGAATAAACTAGGCACCAAGCTCCTATATTTCACCGCCGCTCATCCGCAAACTGACAGCCAGACCGAGGTCGTGAACCGGTCAATAGGAGCCTTGCTTCGCACGGCCATCGCGAGCAACAAGGGTTCTTGGCTCGAGTGCGTTCCCCTTATCGAGTTCGCTTACAACCAAGCCGTCCATTCTTCAACAAAGAAGTCTCCGTTCGAAGTTTCCTATAGGTTCAAGCCGCTTACACCTATGGATCTCCTGCCTCTACCACCGGACGAGACCAAAAATCAAGATGGAGCCGCAAGAGCAGAGTTAGTCAAGAAGTTGCACGAGGAGGTTCGAGCAAACATCGGGAGAAGGACCGAACAGTATGCGCGCTTCTTAAACCGCGGACGCAAACCGATGTTGTTCAAGGCAGACGATTGGGTTTGGTTGCATTTGAGGCCGGAGCAGTTCCAACAGAAGAGAAAGGACAAGCTTAGCCCATGCGGAGACGGACCATTCAGAGTCATTGAGAAAATCAACGACCATGCCTACCGACTCGAACTACCAGGTGAGTATACCACATCTACTTCCTTCAACTTCACAGACCTTGTTTCGTTGGATGTAGGTGACAACAAGAAGTTTTGGGGACAAAATATTTTCAAGGGAGAGGGGATGATGTGAGCACAGGACCGGAATCCGACCGAGACGACCGAGACGCACCGGACGCAACCGAGATGCCTGACCTAGACGCGGCGAACGTGACCGAGACTCCAGCATCGAACGCAACCAAGGTTCCAATGATCCTCCCAGGAGCCACGACAAGGTCAAGGAGCTCCGCTAAGGCCACCAAATAGAGGATCAGCCTCTTTGTCGGAGCATTCTTCCAACACCGCAACCCGACCGAAGACCATGAAGAAATAGTTCGCATGGCCTTCACTCTTACCCAAGGGTGAAGGCAACCAAGTCATTGTAAGTGAGGAATCATACCCTTTTTCCTTACTCCGGGTTTTTTCCCAAGTGGTCTACCGGAGGAGGTTTTAATGAGGCGAGGAGCTTCAATGCACAACGTCCGAAGCCAAGTCGTTTTCCGTGCCAAGGCCAAAGACGGTTATCTTTATTTCCTTATGTTGTGCGTTTCAATTTAAACTCTAGAATCTTCCTTTTGAACGTTGAGAGTGTTTTGTGGCTAAGTTTGAATGTCAAAGGGAGCGACGTGTCCTATTGCAAAAGGAACACGTCCAAGGACAAGTGTGCGGACCAATTCAAGTCCACGTGTCCTTGTGCCTTCCCTTAACCTAGCTATTTAAACCCTCTCTTAGCTTATTGTAGACTTTAGACTTGAATGAAATAAAAAAATTTCTCAAAGAGAGATTCTTTGACTTGTCTCACTCCTTTCATTAGACAATCCGGGATCTCTCTAATAGAGAACCCTAGCGACTCGAACCGGGTTCGTCGTTGTTAGTGACCGTATTGTGTGGAGAGCCAACCCACGCGTGTCGTTGTTCGATCCATCGTTGTTTCATCGTAGCCTCTCGCGTTCACCTTCGATACCGCCTTGCAACCGCTCGTGTTCACCATTGCTACCGTATCGCAGCCGCTCTTGTTCACCATCGTTACCGTATCGCAACCGTTCGTGTCCATCGTTGTTCCCTCGTAACCGCTCGTGTCTGCCGTCGGTCAGCATCACAACCGCTCGTGACCGCCGTTGTTCTCTCGTAGCCGCTTGAAGCCTCTCGTAGCCTCTCGGTCGCGACAAGGTCAAGGCTAGATCTTTCGAACCATTCGTTGGTTTGCTCCCATATCTCGTTTCCACCATTCATTTCTTCCCCAAGGACGAACCACCAAGCCTTGTCCGAGAGAACTCGTCCGTAGCTTGACTTGACCGAGAACGTCCGACTCTGACCGATACGCAATGCGTCCCTTGGTCGCATCATTCATTGTCTAGGAAATATTTGCTTGAGGCATGTCTTACATATGTACTGGTCAGGAATACTTAGGATTCGATTACCCCATCCTTAGAAGCTTTCATATTTTAATTTATTGCATTTTCATTCATTACTCGATCCCTTACCCAAACAGGTACATGATCACCTGCTTCGAGTAACCCCTCGAGTTGTTCATACTTCATTTGCTTACTCGATCACCCCACCCAATCCTGTACTCGAATGCTTGCATCGAGTGCTTAGGTCTTGTGGTTTCTTTGTTTATATTCTTTCCTTTTATTATTTTAGGACTGTTAGATAAAACCCCACTATTGCTTGGCTTGACTTGCATTCTTCTGATTGCATCCTTCCTGCTAGCATAAACAACCATTTGGATTGATAATCCTTTGTACTACAACTGCATAGGGAATTGATACCTTGAGAAAAACTGTTTATCAGACTCGTACCACAAGCAATTGGGAGGAGAGTTGTACATCGAGAGAGATGTCTATGTCAAGGAATGTAGAGGTAAAGAGGAGGTGACCCAGAAGATGAAGATGATGGGCTAATAGCTAACAAGAGAAGAAGAAAGAGTTGAAGACTCCAAAGAGATTGCAAGAAAATAGTGAAGAAGGAGAAAATGGATGAAGCATAATACCTACAGCCTATCAAAGGATGGAGAAGTGATTCTGAAAACCAATCTAGAGTCATAATGGAAGCAACCCAAAGACGAAAGAATAAACTCAGAAGGCTGTCTGAGCAGTGCTTTACAAAGGAAAATTACCCAGAGTGGTATCAAGATTTAAGAAGGGAGATAGAAGAGTTGTGGCTAGAAAATCCAAAGGGAACTGAGTTGATGTCCACAAAAACTTTCCTAGTATAACCACGGTAAGAAGAAGAGGATTGTTCGAGTATGTTTGATAAAAAAGGTAATTATCAAATACTTAAGACAAAAGCAACAACGCGCGACGAGAACTGAAGAATGAGTAGGGTTACTTCAGGAGATGAAGACTACTACAAACTAGATCAAGAGAAGTTTCAGTTGTAGACGCATAGAATTCGAGGACAAATTCCTTTAAAGGGAGGAGAATGTAATACCCCTGACTTCGACCTAGTATACAGATGGAAGGCCACGAACGTGCACATGCAACCGAGACTTAGAAAAATTGTTTGAAAGGAAAAATTCGATAGATCCATCAGTAAACTAAGCCTTATCCGAAGGATTGATCGAAAAAAAAAGGTTGAATTGATTTTTATATCAAGCCATGAGCGAGTTAAAGATTTCTATCGGCTACCGACAAGTATCGAGAAGGGAAGGACCGGTTATCAGTGGCAATGGGCAGTAAGGCTACGGAAAGATGATAGGTACTCAATCAAAGGACATGATCGAGTGTTTACTAAAGGTTATGGAGTTGGCTATCAAGGGTTAATCAGCAATTTGTTTGATGGAAATATCAATTGTACTGAGAAAACTAGTTTTATAGAGAATGAGCTGTTATGGCCGAGACAATTGAGCGATGATCGAACGGGTTTGGATACGGAGACAACAATGTTAGTAAGTGGTTAAGGACAAGCCACATTACATGAGTTTAGCTGTAAAAATCAGTTGAAGAACTCTCAGTTCAGTTTTGGCCGAGAAACTGCTTTGTCGTGGAGGTCTTGGGGTGCAAGCAGCTGTGTCACCAGCTTGGAGTGTGCTGACCACGAGATGCCACATGATCGGATGAGAATTGCGTGTGTTGAGCGTAAGTTAGCAGAAGCTTAAGTAAAGATAAGGATGAAAGTGGATAAGGATAAGCTTTTGGATAATGCTTATCCACCACCTCGTGCTTTCCTTAGCTTGGGCGCTAAGACTCCTCTCCCTATATAAAGCCACTAAATCCAGCCTTAGTTGTTAGCATACAAACCCAAAACCTCACCTTAGATTTTAGTTAGATCGTTAAGCTTATGGAGGCGGTTCGGGTAGAAGTTGGTCGTGTCAAGAGTCGTGGTCGGGTTTTCGGTAACTATGTTATGCCCTTAGACTTTTATTCATTTTAGAATATTTTTCTAAGTTTTTGGTTCGGTCCGAAGCTTAGATCAATCCTTGGAGAAAGCTAGTCGGATCAAGATCAATAGGCGTGCAAGGGTATAATGTTGTTTTCTCGACGTTAAGGCCAAGGTGAGTACCGAAGCATGTGTAGTAGCATATGACTAGGATTTTATTTTGTTTATGAGTTTAGGATTGAGGTTGCATATTTATATTTGTGTATGATAGTTAGATCTACGTTTCTATGTGAGATAGATTTGTTTAGGTGGTTTAGATCTAGCATCCTTGCTTGATATATTTGCATTTTGTGAAGTTTGTGTGAGGTTTAGGAACTATACTTGGTATAGTTTCGATATCTATTTGATGTTATGAAGTTGCTTATGCAATTTTATGAGTTAGGCTATCGTTGGTATAACCGTTATGCTGCTTGGTTGTTCATGGTCAATAACCGATATTTATTGGCATGATAATCGGGCATTGTGTGTGTTGTTGTTTAATTGTTTCATGTTGATTGTTTCATTGCTTATTTGTTTGTTTATTTGATTGATTGTTTGTTGTTAGTTAATCTTGTTGTTGCTTGATTGACTTGTTTATGTTAGTAGACCTTGTTGCGAGTAGTACTGACATTATGTTAGGCTCGTAGTAAGTAGTTTGGTGTTAGTCATTTCTATGGCTAGTGCGTGGTGAGGTCGTGATTGTCCCAACGGCCTAGAGTGGTTCGCTACCACCGGGCACTACTTGACGAAGTAGTAAATTTTGTCGTAAGGGAATAGGTCCCTTGTACACGGTTTTGGGAAAGGGGTGTGATCCTTCTAGACTTTGTGGATAAGGGTCAGAAGACATTGCCTTGTGGGAAATCAGAATCGCATTATTAGTAGTAAAGGCCTTTAGGTTTGGTAGTGTGTAGTTAGATGGTTGTTGTGCCATGTTATTGTTATGTGTTAGTTAGCTTCCGTTGTGAATACTCTGTATTGAGTATGTTTGCTTTCTTATGCCTGATTGTGTGTTGTGTGTTTGATTGTTGTTTGGGGGATTGAGTTTGGGGTTGTTGATTGTTAGATCCCGGACTCACTGAGTAATCGTAGATTACTCAAGATTCTATTTTTGTTTTTCAGGTAACCGTAGTTGGGAGACCTTTTGGGAAAGCACGGACGTTGGACACCGGTGTAGAGTTCGCCTTTGTAAAACTAGATTTATTGTTATTGACTCGATTTGGGCCTTAGGCTCTGGGATCCCAATCCTTTGTAAGTGTTTTCAACTATTTAATTAATGAAATGAGATTTTTATTAAAAGCCTTGTTTTCCACTCGATATTAGTCTTGTCCGGACTAACACAACTTGCGGACATGGTACGGGTTGAAAAGCCTTAGGCCATGTACGAGAGGCACGATACCTGCGGATGGACTAAGGTATTAAATTCATTCTAATAACCTCGGTTGGATTGTCTACGGGCATCACTGTGACTTGTCCGATTGGTTCTTAGTCCTAAAACGGTTTGGGGGAGTTACAGACGGGTTCATTGCAGGTCATAAACCGCTGACGAACAGTACGGAAAAATCAAGCTATGGGCCGTGGTCTTCCAGTAATGGGGTTTATGAGCCAGAAAAAGTGATAATTGTCAAACCTATAAGGAAAGTGAAACTTCTTAAGTAATATAAGAAACATAAATGTTTGAATATGGTAGTTGTCATAAACTAAGACGAAAGTTATTGAGGAGAAATTAGATGTTTGCTTGTTTGTTTGATTGATTGATAGACATTCTTAATCTATGCTAAGTAGTGATGTTTAAACGGGCAGGATGCCCGCAGGCCTAAAAGGGTCAGTTCTAAAAATTTAAGCCCGTGGCCCATTTAATAACACAACAAAAAACAAAAAAAAAACTTAAACGGGTGCATCCTTTTAGACCCGCGGGCGTAACGGGTATGTCCGAAATTAAACGGGTAGCCCGTTTATTTCTCAACTTGAAACCTAAAAAGCTAAAACGTCGACATTCCTCACTTCGTCTCTCTCTTCCAAGCTCCAGCGGATCCAAACCAATTCTTCTCCACAGCTTCCAATTCCATGGTGAGTTCTATGATTTGCTCTGCTTCCACACATTAAAGTCTGTTCCTTTTCCTCTCTCCGATGGTGAGTTCTATGATTAGCGATTTTGTGTGGTTTCTTATGTTCCTTTTTATTATTTTTCTCTCTATGGTTTCTTAGTGTTTCACAATTTCTTGTTGATGTTGATTGTACTGCTTCATCTTTCTTAATGTGCTTGAATTTTGAAATGCCTTATCGTAAGGTTAAGAAAAAAGAAAACTTTGATAAGTGGGTTTGGTTACATTTTAGCTTTGAGATGGCAGTTTAGCTGATTCGATGAGTGGTTTATGGACTGTGGATCGCTATCTAATTCGAGCTGATACTGCTACACCTGATTTTTATTTCCTTCTGGGTTTTGTGTTTTGTTTTGCTTATCTATAGGGATGTAGTTTCTTAGTGTTTTGTACCATTCAGTTTTTATAAAGAGCTTTTGTGTCTGATATGTGTTCTTAACAGGCATCACTTGGATTGGTAAATTTTTGTGAGAAAGAGGGAAGCTTTCTGCTTTGTTTGAATAATGGCTGCTGCTTTGTTTTAAGTGTTTTGATTTGTGCTGTTCCATCTGTTTCACACCAAGATAGGTTTCCAAGCTTTTGTTTGATTGACTTTTAAACCCAGTACACTTGGTGAAAACAACATAGATGGATTTTGAATTTTGCAATGGAGTTCTTTCCTTAACTCTGTGATTGTTACGTTACAAAGTGTCCCCATTTGGTAGATATGTTGAATTGCCTCTGAAACGATTGTTATGTGAGTAGTATGTTTATCAAAAATAGTCTAGTTATATGTTACTGAAAGTGCTGAACTTAGTATTGTGGTTGTGATTGTATATCTTTTAATCACGTCGAAGCTTATACATGGGTTTGTTTATGCTTTTTGATAGATACCGACCATGATTGTTTGTTGTTCCTTGTTATTATTGCCTGAAATAAACCTCAGAATCTGTCTATATCCGCTTTTGTAGTGATCCAGAGTGAAACAAAGCTGCCTTATCGCTTCTCGTTTCTCTTCCTTTGCTTCTGATATCGCATTCCTCTGCAACTCTGCTTGCTTCTCCAGTTCTTTAACCGTAGCTCTATTATGTCTAATCTTTGTTTTACTTTTATTCATATATCATTAATGTTTAAATATACAAGTTATACAATCTTTAGTTTTTTTTTTTTAAAGCAAAAAAAAATTCATCTAAACCGGTCTAAACGGGCCAAATAAATGGGCAGGGTCTAAACGGGCAGAGTATAAACGAGCAGGATATAAATGGGTCCAAAACGGGCAGGACTTAAATGGGCAGGGTCTAAATGGGCAGGGTAGTCCCATTTTAACATCACTAATGCTAAGTAATGGTTGTTGATTATATTTGAAACGTGATTAATGTATGTGTAGTTGGCAGAGTTTGCCCATTATTTTAATCATTACTGAGTAAACTTGTTTACTCACCTCCTTATTTCCCTTTTTCCCAGGTTAGTAAGTTCAAGAGTTGCAGTCTGAAGTTTGTTCGTTGGTGAATTTTAAAGAAAGAAACATTTTTGGCCAGAGCGGATGGATTACATGTTGTCTCGTCTTCTGTGACGGTACGGGTGTTACATCCGGTTTTAACCCGGAGGGTCAGGATTTCAAAAATGATTTTTGTTTGTTTTTTCTTTTTTTTAAAAAGAAACTTTTCAAAGAAAGTTTTTGGAAACGAGTTTTGTTGTGTATAAAGATTTTTGAATTCACCAACAACAAACTTGTTCTTCACTTTCTTTTAGTGAAAGTTAGCAGGATTCTATTTTAAGCTTGATTTATGGCGAGTGGAAATCAATCCTCCAAAGCAGTGTAAGAACATGAACCGCAATCGGGAGAAATGCGTGAAGCTAAAAAGCGTGTGATGAATGTTTTTTAGATTTTTTTTAAAAAAAGAGGAAGGTGAGGAGTTAATACCGTGAAAGAGTACTAGGGATAATTCCTCCAGTGGGGTGAGGAGTTAATACCGTAAAGAAGACGAAGACTTGAACCGTGTTTTATGTTTGTGTGCTTTGTTTGCTTTGATTGAAATTGAATGTTACATTATTTCTATGAGTGAATTATCTTTTGCGTGTTGGTTTACTATTTTAGGGAGTCTTGATTGCATCTTTTGGTTTAATAAAAGTTGAGGCCCTTGTCTGTAAGCTTAAAAGAGAGAGTAAGAAGTGCCAAGTGAAGACCAGTTCATCAGGATAGTTAGGAAACTATAGTAATTTTTGTTAAGAGGGACGGAACATCCTAAGATATTTGTGGCAACATCAAAGTGATAAATAACATGGAAAGGAGACCTATAAACCGTAGAGGAAAGGAAAAAATATTAAGAAGGAATCTCATATGGATGATAACATCATATAAGTCGATATGGTGTTGACAAGAATGTATACTTGTGCGACATACAGTAAGGGTACACAAACTACTCAACTCATTGGAACCTGAATGGACGAAGGAGTGTGGGAATAGTTTCTAAAAGCTGGAAGAAGAATATTTTTTTTAAATGTGTATATATCAAAGACTAAGACCTTCTAGCAAGAATATTGTTAGGTTATATTTATGTATGGATAATACATAGAGGGGTTGCAAAGGAAGTATAGAGACACAAAAGTTCTAGTCATTTCAAGGAAGGAATATGTTGTATAATTTGTAGTTATCTTTACGCGAAAGGAAAAGGGTGTGGTAACAATGGAGATCGTTGGACTGCTATAAACGAGTAGAGTTAAGGATGCAACTTGGATAGTTGTAGAGCTTGATGAGTCAAGAAGGAAGATGTTGGAAAAAAAAATGCATGGAAACGTGAAATTTAAAAGGAACATGAATTCTAAGAGAGTGTTAGGAAAGCACTATGATAAATTTATAATTTTTGGAAATCTTCACATCGATGTCAGCATTGCAAAGTGAGTGAAGTGGAAGCGTGGTGGATCATAAAACCACATGTTGCATGAAGCCATAATGGTCATGGTTAATGTGTGCACTTCATAACCTTAAGGTTATATATTTGTAATCGGTTATTTTCGAAAGGGCAAGGTAACACATAGATAAAAAAAAATAGTTGTTGAAAATTCAATTGGAAAATTGGAAAGGTTTATTCAAGCTTGAGAATTATTCAAAGGATGAGTATTCTATATAAGATCTGGAAACCTAAAGGAACTATGACATTTGACGTCCCATGTTGTCATACAGTTAAGCATTGGATTAAAACATAATAAATGAAGAGTTGTTTTTTTATTGTTAATCAATGAAAATGAAGAGCATGGAGAATTATTTCTAGTTAACATAAACTAGAGTGTTTTTTTTACCCTAACCAAGTGGAGACTTGTAACTTGTTGTGGATTAAGAAAGTTTGAAAAAAGTCAAATTGAACATATAGGAGAAGGACACCTCAAGTTGAATTGAATAATCTAAAATGTTAAAGATCAAAGAGAGGACACTCCATATTGGGACATAAACTTGTTGGAACTGAATTTTCAGAAACAAGTTTCAGAAAATTGCAGGTTTTGGGACAATGACTTTCCGGTGACTTTCCGGCCAAATTCCGGCCAAATGGCTGATCGGAATTGTCTGGTCGATAGTGCAATGGAAAGCTGGTAACGAGTACTACAAGATGGTATACTCATACGTCCAAAACGGAGTTGATTTGAATGAGAAATAAGAGTGTGAAGTGAGCTACTTGGGATGGTTTGGGAAATATCCCACATCGGAAATATGATTGATTTTTCACTCATATATATATAGTTTTACACTCTTCTAGTTTCAAAAGTGTGTAGAAGGAAGAGGGAAGGTTCCCACACGCGAACCGAACCGGGCCGAGCACGGATGCGGGACGGGCCGGACGCGGGGCGGGCCGGGCCGGGCTGGTCTCAGCGCGGGCTGTGGTCTCTTGGGCTTTTGGGTTTTTTGGGCTTTTTGGCTCTTGAGACTGCTGTAGGCTCATTTAATCTTTTGGAAAGACTTGGTGTGAACTCCAAGCAAACTTGGGCAGCACTCCGAGAATATTCACTGAATATTTTCTTGAGAGCTCCCTCCTTCCACTATATATAGAGGCATAACCTCTCATTATTTTACACACACAAAAACATAAACACTCCTTCCTCTGAAGATCTCTTTCTCCCTCTCTCTTACTTAGTCCAAGTAAGTTCTTAGTTTAGTAGTCTCGAGAGTATAACGTAGATCTGTTCGCTTGAGTTCTATTACTGGTGTGCTACGGTAATAGTTCATGATCGGTTGTATCCTGGGATTCATAAATCGTGATTGCCCGAAAGCACTTACGGCCGATTTATTGAATTAAGGAAAGAGATATCATATCTCGCCTCCGTGATTTATTTACTGCTTTATATTATGCTGTTGTAATTCGTTTCTGATTTCGTTAATTTAAATATAATTCGCATATTTTCTCAATTCGATTTTTGCGCTCCTAACAGTCTTAATTCAATAAATCCGCTTTCTGCTTATCGCTTTAAACGGATTGAGAATTTTTCGAATTTTTTATTTAAAAAACGATTTCAAAATCTTCTGAAAAACTGTTTCTGCTTTCATCTTTCGGTGCTTACGCGGAAAGTTTTTGAAGAACGCTTTTACTTTAATTATTTCTTCTCTACTCTCTCTGGTTTCCACGAACGCTCTTAATTGAGTGAGTTTGTGAAACAAGTTTCTGCAAACGCTTGTTAAGCGAGTTTGCAAAACTAATTCAGTGTAATTTAATTACTTGAATTGTTTGATTAATATATTAATCAGATCTGTTTATTGTGAAACAGAAAAATGTCTGGAGACAACACCAACAACGTTGACGGTGATAGGGTTCCTGCAACCCCTGTTGAAACTCCTGCGGAGTTGGCTTTACGCCTTGCTAAAGAACTTGAAAAGACGAAGCTTACCGATTCGGGTATGGAAAACGTGCGCCGAAATCTGTTCGGTAATGGATCAACCCACATGGGGATACCACCTTCGGCTTCCCAAGGGATGATGCCAGATAAGTTCGATGGCAAAGCTGGGTTCAAAACGTGGCAAAACAAGATGCGCTACTACTTGGCCAGCATGAACATGGAAAGGTACCTCACAGAGGATCCACCAATGCTTCCACAAGGTGACACTGACGTGTATGTGGTTGGAAGTATGGATAGTTGGGCTCAAGGAGACTACTGTTGCAAAGGTCAGATTCTGAACCGTTTGGTCAATGATCTGTATGACCTCTACAGTATGTACAAGACTTCAAAAGCATTGTGGCTAGCTTTGGAGACCAAGTACAAGACTGATGAGTCTGGGATGCAGAAATTCTCAACTACGAAGTTCCTGAATTTCAAGATGGTGGATTCCAAACCAATTATGGAACAAGTGGAAGCTCTTCAACGCATCTTTCAGGAGATCGATTTGGAAGGGATGTCGATATGCAATGTCTTCAAGACGAATTGCCTGATCGAGAAGCTACCAAGTTACTCTTCGGGAAGGAGTGGAAGAAGGGAGGAGATTCGTGAAGGAGGAAAGGGGCCCAATGACTTCGAAAGAATTGAACAAGACAGTAACAATGAAAATGGCTCCTTCTTTAGTGCGATTAAAAAAAAAAAAAAAACAGAGAAAATTGAATAACCGTACAGGCTAAGCTGGTCGAATTTCAAGCATTACCTTAACTTCAAGCGTAAGGCAATGTCTCTTGATGATCTCATCCGTCGGTTGAGAGTTGAGGACAACAATCGTGGAGCTCATTCGGATGCTCAAAGCCAAGGGCATGATGTTCATGTAGCTGAGCATAAGGCCAAGTTTAAAGGCAAGGGTAAAGGGATCTCTATTCCTCATAAACCGTTGAAGGTGTCATCTGGACCAAACTTCAAGAAGAGCAACCTTGAGAGGAAGTTCAAAGGGAAGTGTCATCATTGTGGTAAGATTGGACACAAGGCTGATGTTTGCAAAAGCAAAGCAAAAGATCTCAAGTTGCAAGCAAACCTAACTGAAGAAGACATGGTTGCGGTGGTTACTGAATGTAACATGGTGGAAGACAACCCAGTGGAGTGGTACTACGACACTGGTGCTACCACACACATATGCTCTGATAGGACCATGTTCACCACCTATGTGCAGAACAAGTCAAATGAGCAGCTTTTTATGGGCAACACGGCGGTGTCCAAGATTGAAGGTAAAGGCAAAGTGGTTCTGAAGCTAACTTCTGATCGTGAGCTCACCCTCCAGAACGTGAAGCACGTACCTGATATGCGGAAGAATCTCATCTCTGGAACAGTGTTAAGCAAGCATGGTTTTTCCATCAATTTTGAGGCTGATAAGTTAGTTCTTAAGAAAAATGGGATGTATTTGGGAAAGGGTTTTGTTAAGGGTGGACTGATCAAAATGTCTGTAACGACAGTCCATCCAAAAATTGTAGCTTCTGCTTCTGTTGCTGAAATGAAAGAAAACCCTATTGCTTACTTGGTTGAGTCGTTTACTACTTGGCATGAACGTTTAGGACATGTCAATTATAAAACAATGAGAAAAATGCCAAACTTGAATTTGATTCCGAAATTCAAAACTAACCAAGAAAAATGTGAAGTGTGCGTACAGGCCAAACTCACTAAAACTCCCTCACCACGCGTTGAAAGAACAACCGAACCTCTAGGTTTAATTCACACAGACTTATGTGATTTAAAGTATGTGCAAACTAGAGGTGGTAAGAAATACTTTGTTACCTTCATTGATGATTGCACAAGATATTGCTATGTATATCTCTTGCATAGCAAAGATGAAGCACTGTAAAAATTCAAAGAGTTCACCCTCGAAGTAGAAAATCAACTTCAGAAAACTATAAAAGTAGTTCGAAGTGATAGAGGAGGAGAATATAATGAGCCGTTCAATGCATTTTGTAGAGAAAAAGGCATTATACATCAGACAACCGCTCCCTTCTCGCCAGAATCTAACAGAGTAGCGGAACGAAAGAATCGAACTCTGAAAGAGATGATGAATGCGTTGTTGCAGGAATCTGGGTTAGCCCAGAACATGTGGGGGGAAGCTTTGCTTACCACTAATTACATCTTCAACAGGGTACCGCATAAGGTTACTGGCAAGTCACCATATGAGCTTTGGAAAGGTACAGTACCTTCGTACAAATACCTCAAAGTGTGGGGGTGTCTAGCAAAAGTGGCTGTACCACCTCCTAAAAAGGTCACAATTGGGCCTAAGACCGTAGACTGTATCTTCATCGGATATGCACATAACAGTAGTGCATATCGATTTCTGGTTCATAAATCAGATATTCCAGATATCCATGTGAATACAGTTATGGAGTCAAGAAATGCTTCATTTTTTGAAGACATTTTTCCCTGTAGGAAAACTCAAAAACGGACTCGTGAACAACGAGATGCAGCGACTTTGGAAGCTGGCAATACTTTGAGTACTACTTCTGTAGAATCAGAACTGGAACCTAGAAGAAGCAAACGAGCTCGCAAAAGTAAATCGTTTGGTGATGATTTTCTGATGATGGCATTTCTAGCTGAAAATCTACCAAGAACATACGCAGAAGCTATGTCTACACCTGATGCACCTTATTGGAAGGAAGCAGTCAAAACTGAAATAGACTCTATCATGCAACATCATACTTACGAGATGGCAGATCTACCACAAGGATTTAAGCCTTTGGGATGTAAATGGATTTTTACGATAAAACGAAAACCAAATGGCGATATTGAACGGTACAAGGCTAGGCTTGTAGTGCAAGGATTTCGGCAAAAAGAAGGCTTAGATTTCTTTGATACCTATTCACCGGTAACAAGACTATCTTCGATCAGGATGCTCATAGGTATTGCAGCCTTGAGAAAACTTGAAATCCATCAAATGGATGTAAAAACTGCTTTTCTTCATGGAGATTTAGAAGAGGAAATCTACATGAAACAACCTGAGGGATTTGTTATTCCAGGACAAGAACACAAAGTGTGTAAACTTGTGAAGTCATTATATGGACTCAAACAGGCTCCTAAGCAGTGGCATGAGAAGTTTGACAGTATGATGATGAGGAATGGCACCGACTAAAGCAACTGAGTGATTTTTTAGAGCCTTTTGATCATATCACGAATCTTATTTCTGGATCTACATATCCAACTTCAAACTTGTATTTCATGCAAGTTTGGAAGATCCAGAATTGGCTGGCAATGAATGAGCATAACCAAGATGAAGTAATCAGAGAAATGATTGTCCCAATGAAAGAGAAGTTTGATAAGTATTGGGAAGAAGTTAGTGACACTTTTGCAATGGCTACAGTGTTTGATCCAAGGTTGAAACTCACACTTGCAGAATTCTGTTTTGCAAAACTTGATATGAGCTCCTGTCAGAAAAAGATAAAACATTTGCGAGATCAACTACATAAGCTTTTTGAAGTATATGAGAAGCAGTCAAAGACAACACAACCTCCAACTAGGACAAGTGGAAATGTTCCACAGAATGATGAAGAATCAAGAGGAAACTTTAGCAATTACAGTGTAAGTTCATATGTTCTGTTTTGATATATGTATTTCTTATGATTTGTTTTTTTTCTGAAAGTTATGTTTTGTTCTGCTGATAGGATTTCTTTGCCTTTCGCAAAGCAAATGTTGTTGTCAATGGAAAGTCATCTTTGGATATGTACTTAGATGAACCTGCATTGGAAATGAATGGTCTTGAGAGTTTGGATGTTCTAAAATATTGGAAAGATAACTCTTCACGGTTTGGAGAACTGGCTTCCATGGCACGTGATCTTCTTAGCATTCCTATCTCCACTATAGCTTCATAATCTTCTTTCAGTATTGGTACTAGAGTTCTTAACAAATATAGAAGCCGCCTTCTGCCTAAAAATGTTCAAGCACTTATATGTTGGCGCAATTGGCTAAAGGGTTTTGAATCTTATGAAGGAGGTATGTACATTATGTTTTAAAGGTTGTATTTAAAAGTTGTAAAAGCTTAAATTGTGTATTAACAATGTTATTTTGTAATAAATGTAGAAGAAGATGAAGTATATAATGGTGAAGATGAGACCGAAGCTGTTGTAGATGATGAAGATGTTGATGGAGAACAAGTTTGAGTTATTGCAGGTTTTTGAGAGCTTGAGTCTGAGTTGTGTTGCAGGTTTTTGAGAGTTTGGGTCAGAGTGTTGTTGCAGGTTTTTGAGAGTTTGTGTCGGAGTGTTGTTGCTGGTTTTTTAGACCGTGAGAGATTGCAGGTTGTTGCAGGTTTTTTAGAACTTGAGTGAGTTGTTGCTGGTTTTTTAGTTTGAGTTCAGTTTTGTTTCAAGTTTGACTTCATGTATCAATACATTTGAGTTTTTGATTTGATTCACTTATCAATGTTTTCATTTGATTTATGCAATGTTAGTGTGTTAGTCAATAAAAAACTCTTGAACTGAAATTTTTGAACTGAAATGTTTTCATCAGTCTTGAAGCAGACCGTAAACGGAGCAGCAAAACAACCCAGAAAATTATGAAACTTGGTGAAAACATCCAAATCAGTCATGTGAAGCCACAGAAAGAAACAGATCGCGATTTGGGTTTTCGGTTAGCAAGTTATGATCAAATCCGTAAGACAGCTCTGAAACAAAACAAACCAGCGAGCAGCCAACTTTGAGAGCGATTTACCATCAAAAAATAAGGAATCAGAAGGTGATCTTTATATCACTGGAAAGATCTCGCTGCCAAGTTTCTAAAACATCTTTCAAAGCAAGAATCCGAGTTCTGTAGCCATAGTAACTGAAGAATAAATTAGCAACCTGGGAAAAAAAAAACTGTTCTTGAAACCTGCAACTTTGTTTTCATCATTCTTTGATTTCTCTGCAACTATCAGCATTGTCTTTATTCTTTAAGAGGAAAAAATATTTTTGATGGCATGATCAACAACAAAATTCATTATTTCTTCCTTTTGAACTTTTTCTATGAAGCTCTTGGTTTCAACTTTCAAACTTTCTTTCAAATTCCATGCCATGACACATACATTATACCAACTCCAAGATTTTCTATCAAAAGAAATACAGAGCTGCTAATTGCTGATCACACAAATTCAACATCAAAATGAACAAAACTAAAAATGAAAACTAACAACCAAGAATGTATACAATGCCCGCGGACCGGACCGTTAACCCGCTGGGTCTTGCGGGGCGGGTCTGGACATATATATTTTGCCCGCGGTCCTAAACGGGCCGGTCCGCAGCGGTCCCAAAAGAAAATGTCCATGGCGGGGCGGGCTATATGGGCGCGGGCGGGCCCGTTTGACACCTCTACCACAAACACCATGCTGGTCAGAAATCATATGTGCAAATTCATCAGGAAATGGTAATATGAGACTTTGTACTTTCATCCACTTACATCCGATATTGCTTCCATGATTTTAACATTTTACAATTTCTTTTTAGGAGGAAGAATTGGGCCGTCCGGTATCATTTGGTGAAGTGTTCATGAAAATACATACTTGAGCTGACGGATCATTTGTTGATCAAAAAGCTAAACAAGTAGCTGAGACTTATGAGAAAACATTAGAGGAGAGACTGTGTTAAGGGACAATAATGGTCCAGAAAATTTAGAGAACTCTTCTGAACGTTCAACTCATCGTACTCTCAGCATTGATGAAAAGAATGAAATCTTTCTTAAGGTAACTCCTTAGTTTCTTTATTTTGATGATTGTATGATTATTCTTAAGGTAACTCCTTAGTTTCTTTATTTTGATGAAAAGAATGAGTATTTTGCTTTCTTAATCCGCATTTTGGTTTCTTAATCCGCATGGTTTCTTTATTTGCTGAACATTTTGGTTTCTTAATACTTGTTTCTAGCCTTGACTTACGAAATGCTTGTTTTTCTTTGTTTTAGTGAACTCAAATAGATGAGAAGGGAAACCTTTTTGGCCTTGGATCTCATGTTGAGACACTTAGGAAAGGGAAAAGGAAAGAAAGCTATGCAGAATCTTCTCCATCAACATCAACACTTGTGGAGTTTCAAGAACAACTTCGAAAATGCACGACGTGATAAGGAGCATCAAGAATCTCAAATGAAGACTGATAACCTTGTCATCTACATGAAAGATAAATCCAGAATTTGCAACTTTTATGGCTTCCTTGCGTACACCAACTGTACCAGCTACCACACCATGCACCACACTTGAAGACACCACACCTGAAGACATCATACCACAAGCCACCGTGTCAGGTACTCACCAGCAACCACGTTAGGCACAACACCAGCCACCACATCCCCTTTCTCCATAAACATTGTCTTTTTCAAAAAACATGAATTGCTTGTTTGATGTTATTTCTTGTTTTGCTTTAGGATGATCTTTTTGGTTAATACAATCATTATGATAATCTTTTTGGTTAATGAATGATAATGATATCTTTCTTAATGATTTGGTTTTCAATTTTAATTTATTGTGATTCATTCCAAATTTGGTAGATAAAGTATGTTTATTATATTCCAAAATGTCACCAAATTGCGACCAAATTTGTTTCTATGAAACTATCAGATTAGTAGCAAAATGGTTACTAATATACGAGGACTACTTTGCAACGACAGCTAAGGAGCCTTAAATTAGTCACACAATTTAATCACTAACTTGCAACTGACTTATAACTATGTTTACGACCAAAGGTTCTAAATATAAAGAGAAACTGTTTGCCAGTGGTCGTGATAGCCAGTGGATAACAGGCGTCGTCAATTTCTGAAGAAAACTGTTTTGCGACCCAATATGTCATGGATAAGCCAACTTGAGTTTTTGAAAAACCATACGCTTCATCTACAATGGACCGTAGATCCTCAACTCCACCGATTTTACTGGACTGTATGGACCTACCACCACGACCGATGTCCACTTTGAATTCCCACCCTACTTTATCATTTCAGCTATGACGGTTATGATGATGACTTCATCCCCTAACATTCAAAAAGTTTTATATGTGAATCTCAATACACGTAGATCCTGTGCTGAAATGTCGTCTGGTGTTGCTCTGAGATCTGTATTCCATTACTATATATATAGGTGAAGAACTTGAATACATTTTCAAGGTCATTCACAGTGGTACTATTATACTTTTCCCAAAATAAATCCTTTGTAAGGTTAAACAGCCAACACGCGTTACCAACGAGAATGTAAATTTGTAAGTTTGAAAAAAAAAACTCATTTTCGGTAGTAAACTTTAAAAAACCACTTACAAAGGTGGATGCCAAAAAAGTTATACAGACTCGTTCAAGGGTACAACCAAACACGGATTACAAGTTCAATAACACCGTATCAATAATACAAGATCAAGCAACCAAAAAACAGGTCATAATCTGAATCATGCAATAACCAAAACACTATACCTACAGAGTGTACAAACTGCACAGAGCTATATGAGTGGCCAAATAGAAAACATTACAAGTGGGGATATCAAATAATTGATGAACAACATCGTTTATTCTTATAAATCATCTCGACTTAATTGTTATTTTCCTTTTAAAATGAAGAAATATTTTATTGTTTAGATTTAAGAAACAGAAATAATATTAGGCTAAAAGATATATCAATTTTTTGTAGTTGTTTCCATATCTTAATTCGAAAGAAATATTTTATTGTTTAGATTTAAGAAACAGAAATAATATTAGCCTAAAATATATTAATATTTTTGTAGTTGTTTTCATATTTTAAATCGTTACAAATATTTTATATAATCTCTATTGCAAGTTTCGTAAAATTATAAAATCTTATTCGCAGTCTTTTATTTTTTTTAACAGTATTTAATTTCATATATATTCGGAATGTAATTTAGAAATCACTTTCGAATATTCTAAAATTTAAATCACTTTCCATTTCTTCCTAATTTTATCTAAAGTTTTATTTCTACCAACCGCTAGAAAAATTATCTCCCCTATAAATAATTTGCATTCTATCAAACATACAAACCCCTACACATCACAAAATTCAAAAAAAAAAAGAAAAAAAAAAAAGCAAACTGGTCGCTCCCATTGGTTTATCATACATTAAAGACGTAAGTATTTCAAAACATGTTGGTGTATCCAAGTCAAAGTGCTCCGAGGCAAAACATTTTATCATGACAGACAGACTTGAGAAATTGTAACGGTAAGTCTCTAGAGCATTACTAACTATTAATTTGAAACTATATATATGAAGAACTAATTATTATTTTTGTGTCTTTTAAGGATACACAAATATAAACTTCGGTAAATCATCTACAAGTTTTTCAAATTTACAGAAGTAAAGAGTGGAGGATTATAAAGAACTTTAACATCTTTATAAGATGACACTCATGAACACAACTATGGTCGATTTTTAAAAAGGAAAAAAGAACACAAGTATGTCTTGCATGGAAACTCTTTTTGTTATGTTTCCCATTTCCGAAACGTTATGGAAATAGAAACTCGTGAAAACAGGGAAACAAATCACGAAAACACCGTTTTAGATATACGATGAAAACTTCTTCTTTTGTTTTAGTTTGGAAACTTAATAAATAAATAATTTGGAAATATTAGAATTCATGATACAGATAAATTATGATATTATTAGTGTTTTAGTTGATATATATATATATATATATATATATATATATTGAATTTATTTTATTTCAAATATTCCTTTTGATATGGTTTTTACGCTTGGTGATTTTATATATATACCTATGTTTTCAAAGTGTTTCCATTTCCTAATTTCAGAAAAATTGTTTCTTGTATTTCGTTTCCGCGTATTCTTTTCTATTTCCATGCAGTCTTGACTACGGTCATCCCCTCTGTGTCTCTCTAGAGTGTTTTAGGGGTTTATGAGGATTAGTCACATTTTCTATTTGAAAATGTACCCAAAAAAATTTCTATTTATATATCTAATATGATTATTTATATTTATTTAAAATTTAACTCACATATATTTAGAAAAGGGTTATTTTAAGTCTTACAAAAAATAGAAATATATTTACAATATTATGTATTAGGCGTGCACCATTTTTATGTACTTTTATTTTTTTCAAAATCAAAATATTTTTAGTTCTTTCAAATTAACCACATATACTCAATAAGAAACACTATTAATTTTTAAAATACACCAAAATATCTATAATATTGTGACATCTATATATTTCGTTTTAAACTCAATCATTTTATAAAAAAAATCATGAAAATTATAAAAAAAAGGTTGTCTCGTGGTGTACCACACGTTAAATACTAGTTAAGGTGATTTTTACTACCATCAATTCTGGTCAAGTAATGTTTACAACCATAAGGTTTTAAGCAAATAATATTTCAAAATCTTAACTAAAGATGCTGAAATATACATATTTAATAATGTATAAAATAATTAATATTACTTGACAAGAAATGAAACATAACTAGGATTTAACCCGCAATATACCGCGGGACAATATTTTTAATTTCAAAAAATATAAATTTATACTGTATTAATTTGTTATTTTATTATTGTTTTCTTAATTTTAAACATATAAAATTTTACAGATATTTGATATAAATATTCAAAGTATAGGATTTTTGTAGTGTTTTCAAGGTTTTAACCTCTGTGGTATAGGTATATTCTAGTAATACAGTTATCTTCCGGTACACATCTAAAAGTGTTTAAAAAAAACAATTCCACTTAACTCCCTATATGAGATTAATGCCAACCCGTCTCACCAAAATCAACATAAGTTTTTGCGTAAAAAAATATAATCAAAATAAGTTTCTTTATCAAGTTTAATTATGTTAATTGTTTTACCAAATTAGCATATTTTTATAGTTTTAATTTTTCCATGTCAATATATATAGTTTATGATAATTAATAGAATTTTTTTTTTTGGTAATTCTTCAAAAAATTAAAAAAATAAACCAAATTATATGGGGGGGGTTTCAACATATTTAATGTGACATTTTATAATTAGATTTTCTGTTTAGGAAAATTATTAATGTTAATATAATTATTGAAATTGTAAACTTTTGTTATGGAAAATCCGTTGTATATCATTTGAATTTGAGAGATTCTAGGATTCATAAAAATAGTTTTGGAGATTTAATGGGTTAAAACTTTAATGGGTAGAGTTGTTTTTGGAAAAATCGGAATGTATAGATGTTGTTAGAATTTTATGGCAATAAATGTAACAAATGTTGGTCAATTTAAGAAAGTTTAGTATTTGAGTTTCTCTACAATATTATTTATGGAATTATTTTAGGGGTTAATGCTGTAAAAAACAAATTTAATAAATAAAATTTAAAGGGCATAAACCAAAATGTACTTCAAAAATGTTTATATAGATAAGCTAAGAATATACTTTTTAATACATCTATATGGAAATAAATCAAAAGATTATATTATTTTGCATCTTTGACCAGGAAAAAAAAACATGAAGCATATTTATGTTCTTATAATATATATATATATATATATATATATATATATATATATAATCAGTTTAGTTGAAGAAAAGATCATTAAAAAAAGTTGAGAGAATATCACTAGAATAATAATTATCACTATGAAAACTTTAGTGGCATTTTATTTTACTATCATCTTCATCGTATCTTTTGTTCATTGTCTTCCTACAACTGCTGAAAGTCCGGGTAATTATTTATTGTTATTCATACCTTCATTTTGCAACTGATGATTTTACTCTTTGTTAGTGGGTATTGATTATTGTTAATATTGTATATAGGTTATCAACCTCGCCGATTTTTGCGTCCGCATCTCCATTGCTCCGAGTCTTACGCGTGTGATCCTGAACACGAGGGAGGACCATACCTCTGCAATTTCATTTGTCAGAAAGACAGATATGATCACGGCTTCTGTGTTAGTAGAAAAAAATGTTGTTGTATTGATTTATGATACTATAACTAACTAGTATCTCTAAGATGAAATAATATAAGCAAATGTATTGGTATCTGCTTAAAAATAAATATATAATTTTCAGATGTGAAACAAACCCCCAGTTATTTTTTTAAAAATAATATAATTAAATATCTCATAATATTTAATAATAACCAACTAACCTATGTTGCATAGAAATTCTTTTTGAGGTGCGTTTCCCGTTTCCGAAACGTTTTGGAAACGGAAACTCATGGAAACTTGGAAACAAGTCACAGAAACACTATTCTTAAAGATATTTGTTTAGAAACACGATGGAAACTTCGTTTTCGTTTTAGAAACGCGACAAAAACTTTTTTTTATAATTTCAAAATTTAATAAATAAAGAAATTGTAAATATAAGAATTCATGATTCATATAATGATAAAAATTTATAATATAATTAGTTAAATCCCTAAATATATGGCGATGCTGGTCAAAAAAATTGATTTTGAACGTTTACTTTTTTTACAGTTTTACTTTTAATTAAACTATTTAATATTTATGTTTTGAATTTGTGTTGTTTCAGATCTTTTTAATATGGTTTTTATGTTTGAAGATTTATTATATATATATATATATATATATATGTTTCCTATACGTTTCCATTACTTAATTTTTGAAAAAAACCATTTCCCGTTTCCGAAACGTTTCGTTTCCGCGTATCCGTTTCCGTTTCCATGCAACCTAGCAACCAACAAACTAACACTAACACATCATGCACAGCGGAAGACATCAAACCAACTCCAGTATATTATAATACAATTCCAATCATAACCAATATAAATCAAAAACCTAACATACTTCTAAACAAAGTTCCAACAACATAAAAACAAATCCACATTGCAATAACCGAGACCCTAGAATTTCTATGGCCTGATTTGATGTGTGTCCCATAATCGGCAGCCATCTGCTTCATCAGCATCAGCTATGTGCAACAGCTACCCAAGGCTATGTACTCAGCTTCAGCTGTTGACAGAGATACATTGTTTTGCTTCTTGCTGTGCCATGATATGAGATTGTTTCCCATGAAGAAGCAACCACCACTTATGTGCTTCTGCGATCATCCACAGAACCAGCCCAATCAGCATCACAGTAGCCTGTTAGACTGGTGGTTGTGTCCTTGGTATAGTAGATGCCAAGTTCGATTGTGCCTTTGATGTACTTGATGATCTTCTTCACAGCTAAGAGATGTGACTTCTTAGGTCTGGCTTGATATCTAGCACATATACCAACTGCTAAGCAGATGTCCGGACAGCTTGCTGTCAAATACAGAAGACTACCAATCATCCCTCGTTACAGTTTCTCATCAACGTCTTCTCCTGCTTCATCCTTTGAGAGCTTGTCATTCACCCTCATAGGTATCTTAGCTTCCTTACTGGTGGTAAGGCCAAATCTTGTTACCAAGCCTCTCGCATATGTGCTTTGGGACACAAAGATGCCATCAGTTGACTGTTGTACCTGCAAACCCAAGAAATAAGTTAGTTCTCCACACATACTCATCTCAAACTCATCAGTCATATTCTGGACAAACTGATTGACGAGTTGCTGGCAGGTTGACCCGAAGACAATGTCATCGACATAGATTTGCACAAACATCAGGCCCTTTTCAAGACTAATAATGAACAGATTCTTGTCCACACTTCGGCAAACATAGCCTTGATCCATAAGGAAAGTTGTCAACCTTTCATACCAGGCTCTAGGTGCTTGTTTGAGTCCGTACAGAACTTTCTTCAGTTTGTACACATGTTGCGGACATTGTGGATCCTCAAACCCTTTGGGTTGTTCGACATAGACCTCTTCTTGAAGGATCCTGTTAAGAAAGGCACTCTTGACATCCATCTGATGCAATGTGAAGTTCATCGCACATGCCATGCCAAACAGAAAGCGAATGGATTCCAACCTTGCCACTGGTGCGAAGGTTTCATCAAAGTCAACTCCTTCTACTTGTGAGTAACCTTAAGCAACAAGACGAGCTTTATTTCTCACAATACATCCATTTTCATCACTTTTGTTCTTAAAGATCCATTTAGTTCCCACCACATTGACATCCACCGGTCTGCTTGTGAGTTCCCACACATCGCTGCGAGCAAACTGTTCAAGCTCATCTTGCATAGCAGCTATCCAAAACTCACCTGTCAGAACTTCTTTGTGATTTTTGGCTCAACCGAGGAAACGAAACAAGCAAATTGTACGACTTCAGAGTCCTGAGGCACTTGTTGAATGATCGATCGCTGTTTGTTCCCAGCCAGATGAAGAAAATCAATTTGCTTTCCCCTGGTAACTCTGCCCCCCTGAATCTCGCCAATAACATCATTAGAGGAGTGATTCTGATGCACCTGAAAGACATCCAGAAAAGGACAATCCTCAGAAGGAGCATAGGGATGTGTTGTGGAGGCTGGAGATTCGAGAACACTAGAAGAAGTTTCAGGAGCTTCAGTTACCGAGTAATCTGGGTGTGGAATTGGAATGAGCGAGACTCGCTGGAAAGAAATATCATCGAACACCACATTGACAGTTCCTTGAATAGAACGCAGACGCTTGTTGTAAACACGAAAAGCAGTACTGTTTCCTGAATAACCCAGAAATAACCCATCATCGCTCTTTGAATCAAATTTTCCCAGCTGGTCTTTGTCATTTAAGATGTAGCATACACAGCCAAAGACATGGAAATAACTGACGATGGAGTGCGACCCTTCCACAATTCATAGGGTATCTTGGAGTTTCCTGGTCGAACATACACCCGATTGATAATGTAACATGCAGTATTGACAACCTCATCCCAGAACTGTTGAGGAACTTGATTCCCATGAAGCATTGCTCTTGCCATCTCTTGCAGTGTTCTGTTCTTCCGTTCAACTACACCATTCTGTTCCGGCGTTCTGGGAGCTGAGAATTGATGCGTAATCCCCTGAGCTGTGCAAAACTGATTAAACTGCTCGTTCTAAAATTCACCACCGTGAGCACTGTGTATTGCCTTGATATCCCACTTCTCGCCTTTGATTTGGAGGGCCAAGATGCGAAAGCATTCAAGTGTATCCGACTTTTCCCTAAGAAAACACACCCATGTGTAGCGAGAGAAGTCATCGACCATAACAAAAATGAATCGTTTACCAGACAGGCTATTGACACGAATCGGACCCATAAGATCCATGTGTACCAGTTCCAAAATACGACCAGTGCAAACATCAGGAACCGCCTTGTGTGACACTTTTACATGTTTACCTTTGTTGCATGGTCCACTCACAAAGTGTTGATCAGACTGGAGCTTAGGTATCCCTCGAACAATATCTTGATGTGCGAGTTTATGCATGGTGCATATGTTCAGATGACCCAGCTTCAGGTGCCACAACTTAGTGTATGTCCCTGTGGATGCATGAAAGCAATGATTTGTTGAACTTCACATATAGCAGTTATTACCTGACCACTTGCCTTCGAGCTTCACAGATCCTTGTTGATCAACAGCTTTGCAATCCCGTTTAGTGAAAGTAACATCCAGACCTTCATCACACAACTGACTAACACTGATGAGATTTGCCTTTAACCCATCAACTAGAAATACATCTTTGAGACTAGGTTGTGCACTTCCACCATTAACACCTTTGCCTTTGATTTCCCTGTTTGCTCCATCACCAAAAGTAACACGACCAGTAGATATATTCTCAAATTCCGACAGGTTAGTATGAGCTCCGACCATGTGTCTGGAACATCCACTATCAAAGTACCACTTCTTTTAGTCAAAACCAAACTTACCCTCAGCCTGAGCTACATTACAGTACATACCACTCCTCTTGACAAACAGCGGCTTGTTGATCTGTCTCATATCTCTAGGATAAGTCGCTTGTTGGGAAAACCTTGACATGTGAGTGTTGTACTCATAGCACTATGCTTTAAAATGAGTTAGATTTTCATAGTACCAACACCCGTTTCTTCGACTTCGTGAAACTTGGTAAGCTGGTCCAAATGCCTGATGTGCTGAGTAGTCATTCGCAGCCAACCCATATGGATCAAATGACTGAGTCACAGGCATAACTCTAAAAGGTGCTCTGTAAGAAGACTGAATTCTCCTTTGAGAATGTACACTTCTTTCTTGGTGAGAATTGGTTTTGGCCGGTACTGTCGCTTGTGTCTTCGGTTGGATGGGTACAGCCTCTTTGTTTTCTGCATTCAAGCCCTTGACAAACTTCGTGGATGTTGAAGCATCGTTACCTTGATACCTGAGTCTCCACTTAGTATTACCCACTCTCCCACTACTAAAAATGGTGTCAAGATCCTTTGTTCCTTTGCTCAGCATTCTGATGTTTTTAAGCTGCTCTTCCAGTTGCTTCTCAAGTCCCTGAGACTTGGCTCTTACCTCCTCAAGATCTGAAGACAGCGAGTTGAACCTTGACACCAGATCTATTTTTTCAGCTCTAAGCACATCATACTCCTGAGTTTTCTGAACCAGACTCGAAATTAACAGGGTAACCTGTTCCTCAGCTGGTAGATCCGCATCGTCATCCTCAGAATCTAACACAACATCCAGTTGATCCTTCACTTCCTGCTCCACCACTTCATTTTCCTCAATGACTCCCAGCAGAGCCACATAGTTATTGAGAACTTCACCATCTTGCTCGTCATCATCAGAGTCACTATCACTCTAGACGACAGACGATTTGGATCTACTCTCTTTGGTAGGACATTCAGCCTTGGTGTGTCCATATCCTTTGCATCCATAGCATTGAACCCTTTGCGCTTGTAGTTAGGGCATTCTGCCTTGAGATGTCCGTATCCTTCACACTCCAGACATTGGCGCTCTTGCCTATCACCCCTCTTAAAGTCCCTTTCCGAATCACTTCTAACTGTAGATGAGGATCCTCTGTGCTGACCACGCTCCATCTTCTTGAAGAACTTCCTCACAAGTAACCCAACTTTATCTTCATCTGCAGTATCTTGTGTCTCAGCATTCTTCTGTGTTTCAACAGCCTTTAGAGCAAATGATCGTTCAGCGCGTTGTTCCTTTTTCTTCAGCTGCATCTCAAACGACTGCATCATCCCAACAACTTGACTGAACTTCAACTCATCTGAGTTCAAGGAGACGTCAATGACAGATCTGTGTGGTTGAAATCTGTCTCGGATACTCCTAAGAAATTTCTTCACCAGCTTCTTGTCCTTGTAGCGTTTTCCCATGATAACAGCTTCCTGTGCAATAGCACTCAGACGACTGCTATAACTTGCAATGGTTTCACCTTCTTCCATCAACAGATTCTCGAAATCTGATGCCAGATTGTCCAGACTTGTCCTTTTTACATTGCTAGTTCCTTCTAAGGTAACTTGGAGGATATCTTAAGCTTCTTTCGCAGCCACACAACCCTAGACACTATTGAACTGATCCAGCGGCAGAGAGTTGAAAATCACCGACAAGGCCTCAGCCTTTTCTTCTGCAGTCCACTACTTCCGAGGTTTAGGCATCGATTCACCTTTTTCATTTTTCACCATTGGTTCAGTCCAGCCATCTTCAACAGCAAACCAGGCCTGCATGTCGATACCTTGAATTGCCTGTTTGACCGACACCTTCCAATGCCCATAGTACTCTGGATCCAGTTTCAGAACTTTCGGTATTGCAACAAAAGCTTGTGATTTCTCCATACCTCTTGTCACAAGATCTCACCTGTTGAAAAGGCAAAAAGACTTTTATCATGTGTCCGCTCTGATACCAATTGTAAGGGTATAGAAGATTAACACCACAATCTTCTACTTGGAAAACGCCAAGCCAACGCTTTACTATTTATTCTTATCAAACACTTGGTTACAAGAATAAATCTAAGCACTCTTCTCTTCTCTATCTAAACTCTCACCAGTATAGATCTAAGAGAATAACCCAACACTCGCCTTCTTAGTTTTCTTTGATCAGCCTTGAAGTTACAATTTCACGCAAAAGGTTTTTCAAGTGTTAAAAAACCTACCACCAATAACCCCAGATCTTTTATATTCGATCTCTCTAAACCTTAACAAAAAGATCTTCAAATCTTCATTTAAGGCAGTTACTTGTTTGCCAAGAACTCCCTTTCCTTATCCACCGGGAATAATATTCTCCAAATATCTTCTCTCCCGATTCTACTTTATCTTCTCATGCCACCAACATCGGACTTGTCACGTCAGCTGTGCTTCCTATTCTCCACTTGTCTGTCCTCATATGCAAAGTTTTGTGTCCTACCAGGACCTTGTTCCAAACAAACACCCTGCTGCGGTAACTGCATCTTCAGAGTATACACACTAATGTTTCCAACATCATTAGCCATTTTTTTCACAAAGTTTTCAAAAAAAAAAAAAAGATAAGAAAACTGTATGTTCTATATGAGTTGGAATGTTAAAACCTCTTCTGAACATCTACATTTATATCTAAAAAGGGTAAAAATGTTGAGTGCGTACTTAACTCTCCACCTACGCCACTAACACAAACTTGATATTTCTCTCACAAGTCTATGGCTTACTAAGGCAATAATCTCACTCTGGAGCATTGTTTCAATTTAGATGTGCCATTAGGTATAACCGTATAAGAGTCGCGAAGGTTCGTTTCTCAGCAAGTTAAATTTTTAGGAAAAATCCAATAAAAGTAAACAGAGACAGAAAATAAATAAATATGTACTTAACTTTACCCCAATTTTATATAATTCAGCCCATCAATTAAAATCAATCTCAATGGCGGTTCGAACTAAGGGATATTTGTCAAAATAGTAAATTTTAGAACATGAATATGAAGAATGGTATCTTACTAGTTTCTAGGGAAAATTGTAAAAATGGTCCAATTTTAAAGTCAATTGCAATGTATCTATTTCTTTTCAACATAATAACAAAAATTTCATGACTACTTATATTTTTTGGTTTGCCATGAAAATTTTCAACTTATAACCTAAATTTTTAATTATTTTCAGTTTGTGAAGCTTTTTTCGAAACTTTTTAACCTCTAAACAAAATTTCACTCTTATTTGTTATTTCAAAATATCCAAGCGGGATCTACGTCAAACATTTGCTTAGATGTCTGTCATAACTCTAAAATCCTCTTAATTATTTGTATTTCAATGCTTTTTTACCTTTGCAAAATATAATATATAAAAGAAAAACCAAAAATTATGGTTCTGAAAAGGAGAAAAATGTCAAAGGGAATACATAACATATATTATTGGTAGAACTATGAAACACATGGTAAGAAATTTTATATTATATTTATCAATGAAACAAGGAACCAGATAAACACGTTAAGTAGTACAACAAATGTAAAAATACAACACATAGATAATCGAAAAGGAAATTAAAGGCGCATATCACGCGGGACCAAACCAAAACACATCACAATGAAACAAATTATTACAACAATAATATAAGAGATACATCAAATACATGAAGTGATTATTCAAGGACTCGATCTAGTTGTAGAAGGTGGTGATGAGAGGAACGAAGTGGATCTGTGGATGGGAGAGTGGTAGGGAGAGAAGGGATTGTTGTTATAAATCGAAGGCGAAGTTGGCTTTAGAAAGTGAGTGAGAAATGTGAAGAGTTGGTTATGGTAATATTTTTGGCGATGGAGGAACATTAAACCCGGTTGGCAATGGAGGTACAGTAAAACCGGTTGGAAATGGAGGTGGATTAACCCCGAATGGCAATGGAGGTACATTGAAACCGGTTGGCAATGGAGGTGGTTTAAACCCAAATGGTAATGGAGGTGGATTAAACCAGCTTGGCAATGGAGGTGGATTAAACCAGCTGGGCAATGGAGGTGGATTAAACCAGCTTGGCAATGGAGGTGGATTAAACCCGGTTGGCAATGGAGGTACATTAAAACCGCTCGGCAGTGGAGGTGGATTAAACCCGAATGGCAATGGAGGTACATTAAACCAGCTTGGCAGTGGAGGTGGATTAAACCCGAATGGCAGTGGAGGTGGATTAAACCCGAATGGCAATGGAGGTGCATTAAACCCTGGAATTTTTTGGAGAAGGCGGCGTGAGGCCGAGCAAGTGTTGATCACAATAGAAGAAGAAAGAGTCACCAATAAAACGATGAGAAAGAGCTTGTGTGATGCCATTTTTGGGTGTTTTGATGAATATAAAATTATTCTCAAGCCACTCACTATTCGCTTCTTCCCTTTTATTGCTATGTATGGATTTGAAATTTCATGATATGCTATTGAGTTTATATAGTAGTGGAAAAAAGAGTCTATAAATTACAAACAGTCCATTATTGACAACTTTTAATAAATTATTAGTGTACGTGAAGTGACCCTAGTGCAGTAACAGGAGGTAAGTCCATTTGTAGAAGGCATCATCACACCCGGGATCAAGTCTCGGCTCCTACGAATGTAGGAATTTGACTAATGGACCGGCCAGTTGTGGCCCAATGGTTGACAAAAAAAAAAATATTATTAGTGTACTATACGTAGTCTAAATCTAAAACGAGGTTACGTTATGATAAATAAAAAAAGAAAGGCAATGAAACTGATAAAGGTAACGTGAACTCAGTACTGCGTGAACTACATAGCTTTCTAATATATATTACAGTTTTATAATACGGTTTAACGTAGGAAAATTCACATTTTTACCTTTAAAGTTTTATTTGATAACAATTTAAAATTTGAGAGAAATTCACTATGTAATATTAAAATTTGTCACTAACACTTTATCTTAAAATTAACTTTCATATATGTCCCGCCACAAAAAGATGACAAAGAAACAATATTGACCATCAACAGGCAATAGTTAAATTATTTATTACTATTAATAAAAATTAAAATATATATATATATATATATATATATATATATTTATTTATTTTCGTCGTGGATTCACCGTCCGACCACAAAACTCTCGCCCAACCCTAATCTTTGTGCGTCATGGTTTGTTCATACTTCC
Organism: Camelina sativa; assembly: GCF_000633955.1. NCBI lineage: Eukaryota > Viridiplantae > Streptophyta > Magnoliopsida > Brassicales > Brassicaceae > Camelina > Camelina sativa. Next base: position 26,299,475 of record NC_025701.1, read on the forward strand.
GCCATTGATAAATCTAAGCAAAAACTGAAGAATCTGATCAGGTATAAGATGATAGCAAGCTATAAAAAGAGGTATTCATGATAAATCTGAGGTATAAGATGATGGCATTCGCTGTTGAAGATTCGAAAAATAAAGCATTCTCTCTATCGAAGAAATATACTCAACATTCACAAATTTTTGTATTTATTCTTTCTTTATTATAATCAATTGTAGCAAATAATAGAATGAATTGATATTAAATTAAACGAACATTATTTAACTATTTCGCGTTGGCTAACGTTATTGTTTGATCATCTTTTATGGCGGCGTAAAAAAGAAAGCTATTTTAAAGGTTTAAAATGTATTTAAAATTATCTTGCTGGTATGTAGTATTAGTGAAATTTTTTTAAGATTTAAAGTGCTATCCAGTGATACTTTTTAATGTTGAAAATGTGACTTTCTCCGTTTAATATATAGTATCTTCTATATATTAAAAGAGAATCATTGGTGCTTATGTGTCAAGCTCATAATTATTTTCAGTTATTTATTTATGTATTTATTAATTTATAGGCAACTCTCAAAAGTAATACTAAAATGAGTTTTTGTTCCAAAAGTACCAATAATAGTTTTTTTCTCAAAAATATTACTAACTAGATAATAATAACCCGCACATAGTGTAGGGTAAAATGACTATAAAATAATTTTATTATAATTTTTAGTTACAAGGTATATTGTAATTTTTATTTGGAATCTACAATCAACTTGTATAATATATCTTTTTATTTTTATTTAATATGTAATTTTCGTATAATAATTAGGATTTAATCCGTATTAATTTAATACTGTCAATCTTCTATAGTCTCACCATATAAACCAAGCGTCCTTAGAAATTCTTTTGGATAGTTTATGAAATTATTTGAATACATAAAAAATGTTTCTTCAATATTATTCAATTTTTATATTTTAAGAAAAACAGATTTATGATGATCGATTTTATATTCTTAGGTAAATGGTGGTGTGTTACTGGTTGGTTAGTGATTTTTTTTTAATGTTTATACGTTATTTATGGTATAGATTTTGTTATGTTAATATAATTATTTTTAATTCTGAATTTTTGTTATATATATATGCATGAGGAAATTTTGATTTTTTTTTAGGTTTGTTAAGAATCATGATAATTATGAGTATTAAGATTAGTCAATTTTGATTACTAATCAGAGGTTAAATATTAATTGTAGTTTTCTATATATTGAATGAAATATTTTTTCTTTATACCAATGGCAATTTAGAGAAAATATTAAAGTAGGATAAAGGCAAATAATGAAATGGGCTATAGAACTCTGTAAGCATGACACATCAGTATTAGCTTAGGACTCTCTAATTCTATGGAAATAAACAAGTGATGATATCAACAAAATTTTAATTTAGTGGTATTTAAATGTATTTTTTATTATCAATTCTATTATCTTTATTGGCAAACATTTTTAGTTACATATACTACCCTTTTTTTTAATAAGAATATGTAGTATATGTTTGGTTCAAAGAGAATGATAGACAACTGCGAGGTTTTGCGTACAAGTTTGCCAGTGGATCGATTATGTGTGACTGATAGACAACTGTATTTTATCAACCAACTTTCTTTAACTCTTTGTGATGTATGATTATAACATTGCTTAAAAATATGCAATTGTACAACAAAGTATATTTGGAAAAGGGAATATATACAAACTAACCATGAAACATAAAAGAATTAACAAACTAGCCATGGCGTCATAACACTCCCTTTCTCTCTTCGATTACAATTACTCTTATGCCTCATTTTATGTATTATATGCTAAAAAAATGCTATTTCTAAAATCATACAAAACACTCGGATGATTTTATGGCGAAGAATTTCCAACAACTGCGTTGTAACATCCACGAACCAAATTGTGGATTTTGGAAGTGGGTGTGATCGACACCAATGATAGTGTCGATCGGCACCAGCAGTTTCTGGTTTGACCAGATTGATTTAAATTGTCAAAATGGAGCAGTTTGGTTGAAGTGAAATCTCCAAACCAAAGGTATTTAAAGGGAAAGTCGACATAGGGTCGTGAGTTTTGAGTTTGGCTGTTCCTGAGAGTTTGTGAAAAGGAGAAAAAGTGTTAGAGAGTGTTCTTGAGAGTTTTTGGGGATTCTTGGCTTGATTAGTGAGATCTGTCCCTGAGAAGTAGAGATCTAGTGCATGAACGAAAGAGAAGCCTTCTAAGGTGTTGGATTCATCAGTTGGGTCAGAAACTTTCTGCAAAATAGGTGAGTGCATGATCATGGATGATCTAAGCCTGAGAATCCTTTGTTTTGCTTGTTTTGTGGCTGTTTGTGTTGTTTTCTTGTGTGCTTGTGGTTGGTTGTTGGTTTCCATGAGTTTTCAGACGATTTGGAGGATTTGGAAAGCGGTTCTTCGACTTTTGGCTTCGAGCAGAACGTGTCTGCAAAGTCGGTGTTGGTCGACACCAAGGCGGAGTCTCGATCGACACTGAGGGCAGTGTCAGTCAACACCAATCTTTTCAGCAGCAGTTGATGCTTGTTTTTCTGGTTTGTTTGTCTTTGGTTGTTTTTTGTTAAACATTGGTTTCTCAGTTGCTTGTGTGTATAGCCCAGTAGATGGGAAAATTTCCTCACTAAGTATTTTGATAATGCTTATGCATCTCAATTAATGTTTGTGGTGTGCATGTATGTGACGTGGAATCATGGCGATGAGGAGGATGATGATCTAGGGTCTTGGTTATGATTTATGTTTCCATTGTGCATGTTGTTGTTTTGGTATTGTGTGTTTAGGTGGTTATCTTAAATTGATTTATATTGGTTTACGGTTTGGGTTGTAATTGAATATTATGGGGTATTTAATTATATTGTTATAAATAAAAAAAACAGATCGGGTTGTTTTAATCACGAGGAACAAACAACATCACTCATCTCTCTTTCCCCAGCCACCAAAACCATTGTACTTCGACATCACGATTCACGATGAAGCTCTGGTTACTGATCAACACAAACACCCTTCCTTTTCCAGCATGGGTTAAATTCTCGGGAGCTCCCTACTCTCCAACAAAAATTCTCAAATGCTACTCTTCTAAAATTTACTTTATTTTTGATTTAAAACAATTGGAAAGAATAAGTAAATACCTTTAGACCTCTAATAGTTAGAAAATATTGCTGACCCAACCAACTAAAACAAATACAACACCCAAACCTTTTATACTCGAGTCAAATATTTTTTTTAATAACCTTAAATCCATCAAACCCCTTAGAAATCAATTTCTCTTTTCTTCGTTTGATCTTCAAGAAACCCAACCCAACTCATCTTGATTCATCTTCATTTCCTTGTACGAGTGCAAATAGAGACAACTTGTAATGGTGGAAACAATGAACAGAAATGTATGTCGAGTGGTGAATGCTCTAGATGCATATCAAAGCCAGTCTCTAGAAGCAGATGGATGAGTAGCAGCGACGCCAGAAGTTCAATTTGATGAACCAATTCAGCAGATCTAAATTTATCATTATAAAGTCCTTCCACAACGAGGACATTTGACAACAACAAATACGGTGGATATCTAGATTCGAGCCATCTCTTTCATTTTTCTTCTACTTACTCATTGTCGATTGAAAGTGAGTAACTATGTTTAGGTTCGTAGAAGATAGAGATGGAGAAGAAGAAGAACAACTTGGTATAACTAGATTGTTTTTGTTAGTTATAAATTGATGTAACGAAAAGATACAACTTGGTAAAATTTGGTACAACTTGGTATGACTTGATCTAGGAACATCATACTCCAATCATGACCATGATTACATAACTTCAATCACTTTAGAATTCCAGAAATTCTTACTCTTGTTTGGGTAAAAGACATGACTTATATTTTCCTGTTAATTCGATCTATTATAGTCATAAACATGATGAATAGTTATACCAGCTTGTACTAGTAGTACGAACTGGTGATGAATTGAATCTTAAAATCTTAAATCAGAAATTAAATCTCGGTATCATTGCAAAACAAGTACAACTGACAGGTGGCACCGCAAAGCAAATACCGCAAAACAAGTACAACTGACAGGTGGCGCCACAAAGCAAGTATTATAAAACAAGTATAACTGACAGATGGTGCGACAAAGCAAGTACAACTGACAGGTCGAGCCACAAAAATAAACACAGTTTTTCGCAGTTTTCAAGTTGTAATTGCATATACACAATTGTACTGCAACGTGGGTCAACTTTACCGTCGTTAACTGCAAGTGGCGCTGCAAAAACAAACATAGTTTTCATAGTTTTCAAGTTATACTCGTTTATACATAGTTGTACTTTTTGATATTTTTTGTGTAATCAGTTATACTTGTATTCAAACTAAATTTTTGTAGTTGGACCGAAGAATTTACTTATTTGTATAACATCTCCATATCTTCATGCAAAAATTTGTGTCAAAATTTTATTTTTGTGTGTTTTGCAATGTAATTGATTTAACATTAAGAAAGTCATCTTAAAACTATAAGATCTTTCTTGTACACAAATGAATTTAGTGTAGACTATCCCTTTTTTAATGTTTATTTAGAAAATTTGTCACACAAAACAATTTATAATGAAGATCTTTAATCTTATTGTCTAGCAAATTTCAATTTCTAAAGTACAGATATAATTTTTAAAAATTTGGCTGTAGTTGTACCATTAGTTATACTAAATTTTACATATATAGTTGTTCTATTACAAAACCAAGTTTTACCAAGTTGTACAAAAATATAAGTACAAATACTTTGAAAATTATACTAATCTTGATTCTTATCTTGGCTATCTCTCACTCTTAAACTAGCTATCCAAGTTTTTTCATGGCTGCCGTTTAGACTTCGAAAAGTTGGTCATTGTATTTTTCCTTAAGAAATTATAACTAAAACGAAATTATCACATGATAAAATACTAGTTGTACCTTTAGGAATATCAGTTGTACTAGTTTTTTTGAACATAACATATCTTACTTTCATTCAAACAAACAAAGTAGCAAAGTTACAAGGGTTTAGAGATTTCCAAGGCAAAGCTTGATAACAAAAAGAAGCAGCAAAAGTAAAGATAGATAGATCGACAATCATAAACCAGAGATGTTGGAGGCTTGAGCAAAGGAGCAAAGGAGCACCAAACCGCAAGCTAACTCAAAACGATCCGACGCCACATTCGCGGAAGCAGCGGTAATGTGGTAATGGTCCTTAAAAAGATGACATTGGGACGTTGTGATGGTTTCCATAGCCAAGAGACACGATGGCTTGATCTGCTCAGTGGCAAGGAGACTGATTGGGGGATTAGGTTTGGGAATGGCATGCTTGAAGAGGATTCAGTAACCACACTCCTTGGAGCAATGGTCATAATGCTGAAACTCTCAAGACTTTGGCAAAGGGGAGCAACCTTCCGGACTTTGGTGAATTGTAATTGACAAAGTTCATGGCACATGGAAGGTAAGGAGAGAAGAGTGGGAAAGTTTAGGTAACCTCCTCTCCCTGGAGAAAATATCATAATGCCGATGTTCCTAGAGCTTCTGGTTTCAGAGCATATATAGCAGCTTAGCGCTTGTAGTAGGTCAGAGAACAGCTGAAACAGAGAGGGTAGATTCAAGAGGTACCGGTAACCATGGCTCCATAGGGCCAAGATCATAATGCCGGACCTTCTCAAAATCAGGTAGTAATAGGTCGGGACCCTAACCAACTCTAAGGGCAGGGTTCTCAAATACTCTTTGCAACAACAGAGCATCCATGGTCGATTATGTTCAAGTTGCAGTCTTCGGACAACTGACTTCATGAATCGGACCAAGATTAAGCTACGGAAAGATAAAGTAGGATTCGGAATAAACCTGGAATCATGAGGTGCAAAGGTTGGGTCTCGGGGTCTTGTCAGGATCTTGTACAGCTCACGCGTCAACACAGAGCTCCTATCCAACTGCGACCAAGCAAAACGCTTGGTGAGGGGATCTAGATCCAAGGAGCAAAGAGATGATGAGGTTGACTTCTAGGGGCGTGACAGAGACGGACGACAAGATTACAAGGGCTTTGTGAAGTCTAAAATCTGACTTTGAAAGGCTGGAAGCTCATGAGAATCACCTTGCAAAGAGAAACCACCAGAAGAGACGAAATGAGGGGAGGGGAATTGAAGCTGAAGCATGGCCAGAGTCGCGGAGAAGAGACTCGATGAACCTCCGGTATGTTCACCATAGAACCAGACGTAGAACAGGCTTAGAAGGAAGAGGGGAACAACGGAACAAAGTCCCAGCGGCGCCGATCGGAATCGATGCCGCCGGAGGAAGCAGCCTTGGGGAATGTGCCAGAGAGAAACTGCTAGGGCGAACTCACCTTTTGTGGTGGTTACTGAATCCAAATCAGTTGTACTAGTTATATCAATTTTTTTAGTTATACCATGACAGTTATACTCAGTTTTCTAGTTTTACTATATTTGCAACCCAATGGATCTTCGAAACCAAAAACGATAATCTAATATGTTTTACTATGATTTAGCCAATACAGTTCATTCATATGTCTTAATCGAGCCATAATAGATAGTTATCAACCCAATATCCATCATTATCAAGACAAATTTTAAATCTAATTGAAGTCTCTAGGTTCCAAATACAACAAAATCGATTGAATATTCCATGGATTTAATAAAATTTAAGCTAGAAGTAGTAGGAAGGAGAAGAAAATCTGATTTGTAGATTTTATAGCTTGAGATTCAATGGTGGAATATGTGTGAGAGGACGGAAAAGAAGAAGCAACGATGGAGCGGGAAGCTGATTTTAGTTTTTTCTATCAATTCAATTAAAAATTGGTTTAGTGAACTGGTTTGAATCGGTTTGGTAAGGACAAGTTTGGGGATTACAACTTTCATTAAGAGTATGAGTGAATAACGAAGAGTACTCAGAATTTTTTTTCTTTTAAGTAGATAGCTCTAGAGAATTTAATCCTTCCAGCCAGAGCCGTGCAGTAGTTATGAAAAAAGAAGCAGCCGCTTGTGGTATCCATTTTTTCAAAAAAAACAAGGGCATATAATTTAGTTATGTCATGTAGTTTATCCCTAATAAAAAATATATAACTATGGAAATATGGGTTCATAAATTTTTCTTACAAGTTACAACGTTAGAAACAAAATATGAATTTCTACAATCTAATTTTAAACATAGGCTTATTATATTAATTAATTAAAAAGAACTAATTATATGACATACTCTATGCTTAGTTAAACAATTAGGATTACACATTCATTTTTGATAGCTTTTTATTTGGTCGTTAAAGCTTTCTCATCTTTTAATTCTATGGTAACACAGTGACAAATTTTTCTTTCAACGTCTTTTCACCAAATTAGTTATATCAAATTAAAACTAGTTTTTTATTTACTATCTCTATATACTCTATTTTTTTAATAATTGAAGTTATCAAATCATATTATGTTAATGTTTAAGAACTAATATTTCGTTTCAGTTTGTCTCTTTGTTTATTTTTGTTATATGATACTGTGGTTAATTTTTACAAACATTTTTATTTTGTATAATTTAAACTGAGGCATTTTATTTTTGTTCGCTTCTTATAATTATTGACCTTCGCACGCTTCCAGCATCTCCTCTCATCATTTTTACTCACGGACATCACACTGAAACAATCGCTCCATGTTGATGGGTCTTTTCTCTCCATCCAATTGCACAAGATTTTCTTCTGAATTTCCAGGATCTCAATATCTCTTAGAATCTTTGTTGTGTGTTTTTTTTAAAATATCGGTCATTTTCTTCTGTTACATGACAATTTTTCGAATTACACGCGACAGCTGAAAACTCTCTATTAAACATGATATTATCTTATATTACACGTTATTTGTTACTACCACATACTAATTTTTAGAACACAAAATTTTAATTCTAAAAGCACATTATTTTACAAATAAACAGGGTTTTTAAATATGACATATTATTTTAACATATGAAATTAATTTTCTTTTTCTCATTCTCGTCGAGTCTTCGAAAGTTTCTATTTCATCAATTCTCACATGGGAATTCTAGTTTTATTTTCCTTGTTTTCAGATTTTGCGTAATTATTATTTATTTCATATTTTTATTCAAAATTACAATAAGCTGTTGTATGTTTTGTTTTTTATTTGAGAGTAATTTTAAATTTTACTTTCCAAAAAACGTTAGTTACTCAACCTTTTTGCACCATGGTTTGTTTTTAGTTTATCTCCGTAATTTGGCTATCTGTTAATATTTCCTTTTGAATTTTTTTATAAAATAACTTTGAAATTAAGCTCAAACATTTTCTATATGGACTCAAATAAAATGCATTGACCCGTCAATAACATAATGCATTCTTCTTTTTGTTTTTGTTTTTATTTTATTTTATTTAAGTTAATAACAGATCATTTTTCGAGATATAGATCTATCTTATCACAAAAATGTCAACCATTATATGATCGCATCTTCCTATGCATAAGATAGCAGATGACGCATGTTATATATCAACCATTATGTAGTTTTATATGCAAATAGTTGAATTTTCGACTTATTGTTCGGGTTAACTTATCGATGCAACTCACTCGAGATCACTAAAATTATTATATTTTGAAGTGTAATCTTTTCAAAATATAATAGTTTGGGTTTACTTACCAGCTCCAAAAGAAAAATATGTAGCTCATATTTACATTTTTATTTTCTGTACATTTTTTATGTTCCCTCAACAAATCTTTTTTTTTTCTTTTTTTTTTCTATGTAATTCACTACCAAATAACTTCTTTCTTTTTTTAGTTGTACGAAACGTTTTTAAACAATGTGTTATTCAGAATTGTTTTGCCAGCACATTTATAGTGTACCATAACATAAATTATGATTACAACAACTTAGCTGCCCGGCGCTACTATTGGCATAACAACCGGTACACCATATGTTCCAAATCTTTGAAGATAAAGTTGGAGCTTACTTTTATTCAAATGTAATAGATTTGAAGATACGGTTGGCACATGTCATCACGTTATGCATGCTAACACTTCAAAGCATATTATGAGTAGAGGATGGTAATAAACCTATTGTAAACTAAGAAAATAGTCAAGGAAGCATAATTTTCTTTCACTATGCCGAGAAAGAGATAGAAAATAATCACATGGTTTACTATTTGGATGTGTTTTTAGAAGTTGTGAAGGTTTGAATTCATTAGAGCCCTAAATTAAGGCAATAAGCAACAATGAAACAGACCAATAGTATGAATAATGATATGACTATATGAGTTGTTGTCATCATATTTGTTTTCTTTATATTGCCTTTTTCCCCAAACTGATCCAACACTTTAAAGTTTTCGATCTTGATAATATCAACTATTTTCCAAATAGAAGATTTCTTCTACTTTTTTGGTAATTCTATTTAAGAAAATAAATATTCTCCTTTATTAATAACCATGGTTATTGCATAAGACAACGACAAAATGCACATAAAGACACATAGTAGTACCTTATCTAATAGCCTTACGCTTTGCTTTCATGAAAACAAAAAATGACCTACAGTAAAAAAATGCCAAAGACCGATATATAAAGAGCATTTAAATGCCTTTTAGCAAAAAAAAAAAATGAAAAAAAATATAAGAATTGATGATGCTCTCTCTAGCTAGTCTAGTTTTCCATATGCTATGAAACTCCCGCTTTATGGGGGAAAAGCATGATTTCTCCACTTTCCTTAGTGGCAGATGCAATGCAATGTTCCCTGCAAAAACATTTTACAATCACATAAAGATTGATTCATGAGTTCAATATGTTCTTAATTTGAAGACATACATGGAAGTAACAGAACACTTGCTTCTACCAATGCGATGATGCTCTTCTTTAATATAATTCTTTAATGCTATGATACTCCCGATTTAATAAAAACCAAAGCATGGTTTTACAACTTTTCTTCGTAGATCCAGTGTAATGCAGTGCAATGTGACGCGGTGCAATGCAGTGCAATGTGAAGATTCTAGCCAAGCCCGTAACTCTCGGGGCCAGGAGCAAGAGCGTGTTTTACGCCTCTCTTTAGGAATCCACTCGACCAACTCAAACTTGATAATGCAATGCAATGCAATGTTGATGCGTTATCTCCTCACACTCATCTCCCTGCAAAAATGACAATCATATCAAGAATTGACTCATGAATCCTAATTTTACACAATTTGAAAACGTTAATGAAGTTAATATAAAACTTAATTACTTCAAGCAATTCCACATTTGTAAGCATTGCAGAGCTGGAGCAAAGCTTCTTGATTAGCTTGTTCAAGATTCTCGCCAATCATCTGCCCATATCTACCAGGAGAAGCAGAAGAAAGCCTAGCCAAAGAAGCTAACAAGAACTCCTTTGGATCTTTTATGTCTTTTAGAGGATCCTTTTCTTTTCTCCCAGCATTGTAAAGATTCACAAATACAGCTTTGTATCCAACATTCTCTAAGATCATCTCATCTGTCATTTCAGGTTCATCGACGACTCTTTCTTCCTCGGGCCGTGAAACAAGTGTGACGATACTATCCAACATCTTTCCCCATAGTTTACTAGCTGATGGATCCAGAGGAGCTGGAGAGTCACATATGAGTCTAGTTGCAGCAACCGCGGTTAATTTGACCTCGATAGCCCCCGTGATCAGTTTGGCATTTGGAATCCAGATTTGCTCCAAGACATCAGCAAACATATCCGGCCTAGCAGTGTTCATAGAGTTCAATAGTTTCACTGGTCCGTGCTTTACCAAGAACAGCGACATGAATATCACAAGTGATTTCTGAAACTTGACTGTAAATTTGCGTTCAAGGCGTCCGAACAAAACATCCCATACATACTTCATGTGAGGTTCAATCAAACTGTAGTCGATATATTCAATAACCGTGTTAAGCACATAAAAGCCTTGCTCATCTGTGCTAGGAGATGAAACAAGCTTATTGAATATCAACAGCACTCGACGCATCAAAGTGACCTCATGAGATACTTTCTGCAAGAAAGCTTTAAGTAAAGGCACAAGAGCTGGAACGTTGCTCCTTATCTCCCATGATTTCGGCTCGAGAAGCAACTCAAAGATTTGCTTGTAGGTATTTGAGAGCGGTGGTCTACTTAACTCAACAAGCTGAGCCAGCAACTGAAACGCATATGGCAAGAACTCTGTGACATCATTCCCCAAAATATTAAGTAGGCTAGGGAGAAAAGCCAATTCGAACGGAGGTACAAGAGCAATATCGCGTTCACATCCCCGTCGAACAAGTACAGCCACTGACTCAAAGAGATAGTGGTTAAATACAGGATTCTTAGGATTATTGCAAACTACATTAAGAATAGAGGTCAACCCCCCGATGCAGTAATTAGCAACATCACCACTGATATCCGCAACACCAAGAACCCGCATTATACACTTCATTAGGTAATGATTCTCCATAGAATCTGGAAACTTCATTCCTTCAAATAGGCTCGTCATCAACTGCCCCAAGAACGGACTTATATCACCAGCACCATACCTACGTTGTCCGCCTTCTTCCTTCACTAGCAAGAACTTCTATATGCATATAGCAGCATACGAGTGGACCACGTTCGACTCTGCTGTAAGGAACCGGACCAACTCCGGGAACAACTGAATTCCAAAGGGCTTTGGTATTTGACTACAAAACATTGTTAAGAACTTCAAGGACCCTGCCTTAAGTATTGGAGAACTGTTGACATCCTGATCTCGTAACTCCGGGTGAATGATGTTTTTAAAGAAGGTTACAACATCAATGAGATCAGTAGACAGAGACGCACCACCACATGCCTTCTTAGTAGCTAGAGAGACAGCCAAGTAAATTGCACAGTCCTTATCTTTCCACCGTGCAACCTGATTTGCTGAGAATGAAAACAAAAGATTATGTATCTCAATATAAACTACTTGTGCCACTTGGGTTTTGTAGTTTACGGCAAGTTCTTTGAGTAGCTCACAAGCTATTCTCCTTCTAGTGTCCACATCACTTCCCTCCATGTCTCTACGGATAAACTCGACATAGTTTATATCGAAAAGTTCTTCATCTTCATCCCTCAAATAAACATTAGGAATCACAATATCGTGACAAATCTCCTTGATTACATTGTCGCCAGCAAACCAAGTATGGTGAACACTTTTGCTCAAGATGGTCAAAAACTTGATTGCTCTAGTAGCTAGCTGATCTCTGCTAGGAGACTTTGACACATCTCGGAGTAATGTCAAGATCGTTGATGCAAAAGCACTCCAAAAGTTACGAAAATCTTCTTCGTATTTCTCCATATACAGATTAATAATCTCGCAGACCGCAGCGCGAAGATCATCAACAAGTGTTAATCCATCTTCCGTGCTTTCTAAGGCAGAGTAACTTGAGGATAAGTACTTGTGAAACTTCTCCATCCACTTGTTTATATCTTCCTCAAAAGCCTCCGGCAAATCCTGAAAGCTTAACGAGAAAAAGATTCTGCAGCAGAGCTTTTGGGACTCAAACATAGGCTTTAGGATCGCAGCTGATCCCTCAGCATCAATCAACTCAGCTGTTGTACGGAACATCTCTAGCAAAGGAGCAGCAAAATTACCAAGGCAATAGTTCAACTCACGAAACAGATCATTGGTTCGATACTGATACCTAAACTTCTTAAAAATCGAATTAGCGATGCCAAGAATACCATTGATGGACACATAATCCTTAACGCTAGCAGCTTTTTTAAGGCTGGCGATAAGCTCTGGAAGCAAAGAAGGCCAAGAGTTTTCTAAATCGTGCTTGCCAATGATTATTAGGGCTTCACTCAACTGGCTCTGGATACAAGGGGAAGAACAAGAGAGCATAAGTGAAACAACGAGTGACTTGATTTGGTCCTTCTCTGAATCTTCCATCGGTGAGATACCAGAATCACTAGCAGGGAGCCATCGTGAACGGAGATGGTTCTTGAAGTTGACAGCAGCGGCATGACGGATATGTTCATCGACAGAAGGCTCAGCTACTATTCGGAGAACGGCTAGGCCGTAATTAGGTAGATTGGCTCTGTCAGATAAAAACTTCTCAGCGGCTTGACGAGGCTCCCGGTCAGGACAGAGCGTGTCGAGAAAACATTGGGAAAGAAATCGGAGATTCTCTAGATTCCACTCCATCTTTCTGCAACACAACAGAGGATTAGGGTTGATGCAAAGTATCGAATACTAGAACAAGAGAGAGGCGAGTTACGAGTAGCTAGGGTTTTGACTTGAAAAAGAAGGAAACGGAAGGAATCGACTCTATGAGCCTACGAACAACTCGGGTATTAATACTAAAGTTTTTACTTTCTTACATTACGTTAAAAGTTGGAATTTTTCATATCTTGATGTTCGAAAAGAAAGACAATTTCCATATTTAGGAACATATATAAAAAATAATATAGAAATTTTCCTATTTTTAATAATGGTTTTTTTTTTTTTTTTTTTGACAAAGTCCACCCTAGACTATTCAGAAACTCATAATGAAGAGCGAAGCCCAGATAATGCATTCTTCTTAGAAGATGGAACGAACGACCTAAGAATAAAATAAATGTTACAAAGAAAATAGAGGGTGATGGTGAGAGTGAGAAAACCATCTTTAGAGACGGTCAGAGGAGGTTTCTTGTGGATGATAGCACCTAAGAGAGAGAATACACCACAGGATACTAGAAAAGAAACGAGAATACGACGTGAAATGGCTTCTTGGTCTTTTAAGCTTACAAAACTAATAGGCCGAACCAGGAATAAGTTTTTGAAAGTCTAAACCTCATGGTCACGAACAATGATCATATGATAATTAATAGTACTCTCTATTTTCTTATTAACCGTTTCGGCCAAACCAGTAAATATATTTTTGGCCATGGGAATGAAACCAGAGCATATATTAATATACTAACTCACCCATAAGAGCATTATATGACTTGCTGCCAATTGCATTAGCTGCTTCGACATCCTGTAGGTATGCAAATATTACACATTCAGGTGTGAACTCAAAATCATCAATCCTGTAAAAGGAGAAACACATGGCTATGATATGAATTCCTACATAGTAAAAGGAGAAACAGATGACAAAGTAAGTATTAACCTCCTGAATTTAATATTTACATCAATTCAAGTAGTAATTAAGGCGTGGAAGAAGATCAACTGCATCAGCAATCTTCTGTTGTTGAAACTCCATATATCCTTCATCTTTGTTCTGCCATTTCGAAATATAAAAAAAATTTTAAGTTCATCCAAATATATTTAGGCCATAAAAGATAATTATAAAGAACATGAGCTTATTACATTGACTTTACTATCCGAATCAACGATTAGAGAGACCACCGCGTAAGAACACTCCATTATTACATTGTACGGAACCAGCAAACCTAATCACCAATTCTTCGATTTGTCTCACAAATTCCCCAAAATTAGTAACGATAACCTAAACAATCAACGTTCTAAACGAATCAATTCCACTTATCCAAACCCCTATTTGAAGTTTTTAACCAACCCTAAGGTAAAAACGAAAATGGAAGAGGAAGGAACATACAAATTGCTAACAAAGGACAAGGTCCATTTTCGTTTTGGAGAATGATAGGAGTGGTTCTTCCAAGGAACTGAATCGATTTCGTTTTATACAAAACCTCCTCCTCCTCCGTAGTGGTAGTAGTAGTAATAGTTTCCTTTGGCAAATCATGTGGTATCATCGCTTCTTTATTCGTTTGCGTCTCTTCGCTCGGCGAGTCTGACGGCGGAGTAGGAGAAGATGAAGCGGTCGCCATTGATCATGATCAAACCAAATTCTCGATCGAAGAAGAAGAGACAAAAATTGAAATTTCCGAAGAAATGTTCTTCTTTTTTTCTCTCTATCTGATCCGAAGCGAGCGAAGTGCCCGTAGGCCTGGGCAAAATACCCGGATCCGAATATCCAATCCGAACTCGATCCAAAAACCGATCTGAATGTATATCCGAAATTGTAAAATACCTTAACTGAACGGGTTCTAAATCTCTAAATCCAAAAACCCGAATCCGAACCCGAATCCGAACCGAAATTCAAACGGGTATCTGAATATACCAACATTATTAATATATAGTAGTAATATATTAATAATTTATAATTTTAATAATATAAGTATTCAAAATATTCAGATTTTTAGATATTTTCGATAATTTGAAGTATTAAACTGTTTATTATTAAATTTGGGTAGAAAATACTTTAAATTTTTAGATATATTGCATATTATTGAATAATTTAGACTAAATTAGATACTAAAATTTTGAGTTTTGTGAACTTCGGATAATCCAAATCCAAATCTGAAATACTCGAACCAAATCCGATCTGAATCCGAAGTCTAGAAATACCCGAGCAGGTTCTATACCTCTAAACTCGAAAACCCAAAATACCCGAACGGGCACCCGAATGTCCAGGCGAGTGAGTGCAAAAGAAAAGAGGATTTAATTTATATTTTGAGAAACAAACTGTATTGGTAAGGTGGTGACTGGTGAACATTAAAATCAGTCACTTGATTAAACCGGTATGTACCAAATCATAATTCCGGTATGGATGAAATTGCTATTGGTTAGCAATTATAGTGACTATCGTCAGTTTTTTTTTAAATAGTAACTATAGTCAGTTGGATTGATTTTCAAAAAATACTCATTTTTCTATATCACTTTTTAAAAATACCTTTTGATGGTATCTATTTTCAAAAATACCCATTTTTAATATATAAAATGATAAAATTATAAACTTTAAATCCCCAAATACTAAACTCTATCCCTTAAAAACTATACCCTAAATGTAAATTGGAAACTCAAACCTAAAAAAACAAATTCTAAAAATTAATTTAACATAGATTAATTATGTAAAAGAACACAAAAATAAAATTGTTCCAAAAAAGAGCATTTTTGAAAATGGGTATGCCAAAAAAGCATTTCTAACAAATTCTCATTTACTTATTTAGTATCTTTAGTGTGTATCTTTTCTGATTACAATATTCCTAATTTCTTATCATTAGTCATATCATAAACACACCCTACAAAAAAAAATCATCTTTGAATTTTTTTATATTCCTGCTTTTTTGTGTGTATAAATTTACTTGACATATGACCCAGTAACTTTTAAAAAATATTTTTATATAGACATCAGTTACGAAAGACTTAGAAAGTACATCATGTTAAATTTATTTTAGTCCTACACGAAAATTTATATGTATATTAGTACTGTTTTTAAAATTATTCCATAAAACTATTTTAAAATAATATATTCACATTTTGTTTTAAGTAAAAACTATTATTAGAAGTAAATATATAAATGTTTTTAGTTAGAAAAAAAAATCATATTTGTTTATACTTTAATACACAACTTTATATTTTTACACATTAAATTTATTATAAAAATTATCACAGTAATCTAAAACTAAATTATCAGCCACCAAAACGTTTGCCAAACATTCTCAATACAAAAAATATTATTGCTAAATTTCAAAAATATTACAAAACTTATTCACAAAAATATTTAACATGCAAACAATACATCAAAGTATCATTACCATTTTTCTCTATGTTTTACCACAAAAAAAAATGTTCTTACACCAAAAAGTATTTTATTGTTAAAATAAGCTCTTATCACCACTTATAATAATACTATGTCTCTTTGAGCAAATTCAACTAATTTTATGTTTATTTACTTTTACTTTTATTTGATCAAATTCAAATATGTTGATTAAAAAATGTGAAGTATCTTTAGTCAAGTGGTTATAATTAATCAAAATACTACCATATTAAATTTTTAATTGATCTATATGCATCAGTATCATTTTAGTTATAAAATTGTTAGCATATTCAATCAAAAAATAGAATTGAACATGGTAGAAGAATATCAACACGTATATTAGACTCTGGTTACAAATAAGGACGCTTCAGTCTGAAAGCCAAACTTTTTACACTTGCGACTTATGTATATATATCACAATTCACAACTATGGGAACGCATATATCTATAGCTCAAATCAAGTAATTAGTGCAAGTTACAACTTTACAAACAAACGTCATGGCACTGTTGAAGCATCCTCGGGATCTTCATTAGCTTTACCATCATGTTTTTTGCTTGCAAACGGTAAACCAAACAGTAATTGGAATACGGACCTGACCTTGTTTGCACGTCGGCGTTGGCGTATGCGCCGTAGAATCGCTTCCCGGTCTAGTGTTTGCGTGGTATGAATACGTTTGATGCGAATATGAGTGGACACAAAATCTGGGGTTTCAGTGTCTTCACGAATCTTGTTCTTGCCTTTGTCGTTGGGTTTGGCTAGTGAAGAAGCCATGTAAAAAATGACAATATTCGTCGGTATGGTTGAGTGAGTGATGAGGACGAATGATCCATATTTTTGGGGTTTATATATATACCTAGTAAAGTAATTAAGGCTAAAAAGCACTCATTTGTAGAACAATTATTGAATCTTCCGATATATAGCAATTCAGTGACTCAACATGATAATTGGTAGAATATATATATATATATATATATATATATATATATATCTTTATGGAATCAAAGAGCATTATATTCATTTTGAATTTTAATAATTGTTGGTTTGACAATTTCAGTGAAATTATGAACAAGTTGAATATTTTATTATGAGCTACACAAGCAAAATATTTTTTGAGATTATATTCTGTTTTATTTTGTTATTTTTGACTAGAAAAATTATGTAGCTTGTGTAATATATAGTAAATTACTAGGTGCTTCCCCACGCAACGCGTGGGTTGTGGTGTAGTTGGCACTTTCTTGTTTTTTTGGTCTATTTCTTTTTCTCTTTTGTATTATTTCGTTTTAATTAGGCATATATGGGCTTCGCAGTCACTTGTATTAATACACTATATGTTTA